>NW_028280785.1:920000-1192500 GCF_059751285.1 Brachycentrus maculatus
TGTTTTATATGATAAATGAGTTTATTAAAACCGTTATATCTGGTAAAGAGTCTACGACAGAGAATAAGGAAAACGAGGATAAGAGGAATGTCTGAGATCAAAGATGTAGTAAGGTGAGGAAGGCAACGAATATGACAATGTTATGAGCATATGAGGAGAATGGAATCATCCAGACCTCCTCACATTGCATTGCACGGCCAACCTCAATGTATACGACAGCCGAACAGATCACCAAAGAGATGGATTGAGAGCTGGGAATCTACACCAAGAAGAAGATGAAGAAGAAGAAGAAGGGTTTAAATTTTTTTCAAATCACGGATATGTTTTGTTAAAATGATAAATTATACCAATAATATATCTTTATCAATTTGTGAATTCTTAATCTACTTGAAAAAAAAAACGTAATGGGTTAGTTCAATTTATTACTTGTGAGGTTCGAGTGTGTTATATAGGTGATAAATTTTCCAGTTGCCGATAAAACGCCATAACCGAGTCTAAAAAAGCGGTTAATCTCGCATTTTCCGTAATTTATTAAGGTCAATTTTTTGTTTACAGTATTTACTACCGACCATGATAGCTAAACTATTGATAATTAGTCTAGCGATAATTTAATGAACTTACGAAGCAAATATTAATTGGTATATATTTCACACTCTTTTTAGATATGCATGAATTATAACACTGGCCAAAATTTTTGTCAATGCGTTTGAATACCTACAGTTCACTTATTTTTTATGTTTGACTTAATTAAACTAACTTACTAACCATCACGCCGCTTGCCGCAGGGGTAGGCTGATAGAATGGAACGCCATACCAATCTGTCTTTGCAATCAATCTTCACCTCTTTCACATTAATCCATCTCCTCATACATACCCACCAATTATTCTGACACTTGACCACTTTGGGTCATCATGTCATGTCAAGTTTTTGAAAAATTGAGTAATATTCATAGTAAGGTGAGTAGTTATCAACAAAGTTACCACAAATTATCAACAAAAATACTCAAATTCAAGAGGAAAAAAATCGGAGAGAATAGTTTTAAAATATGTAACTAAGTTTATTGTGTTTAACATAGAAAAAAAATCTAGTTTAAAACTAGATTTTTTTTTAAATTAATGTTTTACTTAGTAAAAAGCCATAAACTGCAACATTTTGAAAAAATAGAAATACATAAAAATATAAATAACAATAAACCCATAATTAACAATTTGACAATGACCAAAGCTTCCCCTTAGCTTATTGTCTATGTTCCTATTGATAAGAAATATAATAAAAATTAAACAAATAAATAAAAATAAGAAACCTCTACTACCCCCTCTTCAACCTTCAACGCCCCAAGGACCCAACTCTAAAATTTATTATATTATTAGATAAAGACCAGTCTGATGATGTCGGTAACGACGAAACCCGGTCGATGGTCAAATAAAATTAAAGTGGAAAAGCTAAAAATATTGGTTTTAATCTAATAATATATTAAAATGCAATTCCATCACGAAGTGTCAGTGGATAATATAAATCTATCTAAAATTTAGAATTAGCTTCACATACGGTGTTTGAAAATGATGCGGAATGCATCGAAACACGTGTCACAGTAGATTTTGAAAAATAGTGGTATTTACTGGATAAAGCATTAATTAAAAATGGATAGATTTTACCACAAATAGACTGCCGAATCAATAAATAAAACTACAATAGAACTTTTATGCGTATTGTACTACTTTTAATCAGTATTCAAGAGAATAACGTCGGATATTTTACATACTAAGGAGTCGATGTAGTGGCGGCAGACTAAGGATCTAGAAGCTTCGTAGATATCCCATATAGGGCCACACGGTGCCACCTGGTGTTCCACCTCATTCAACACGTGACCACGGAACTGCTCCAAGTATCCTGACAGACGCTTGACGTACTCGCGAGTTTTCTAAAATAATTCAAACACTTATCAATATTGATATCTCAACGTAGATGGAGAATTGTATGGATGTGTGGGCATTTACAGGGCTCACGATCGTCAAAGGCTGGTTTAAGTGATCACTTTACACACGTGTAACATTCACCAATTCTACCCATGATTGACAACCACACTACTCAAATTCTTGGAACCTCTTTATATTATATGTATATTGTTCAAAATATTGCTTAAATTGACTAGAATTTCATTAGAGACGTCTATGGTGAGATGACAGAAGCTTTTTATTGAGAAGAAACTCTTTCATTTGTATGTGAGATCTGAATTCTGGATTATTATTATCCTTATCCTTTATATCCTTATTATTATTATTATTCAAATACACGAGAAATGCTAGAAAATATCCTTTTTGTTTGTTTTGAATTTTAGCTTATGATTTAACCAGTTACTTTATTTTCAACATTTTGAGTGTGTCCAAATATAAAAAAGATAGTTTTAATAACAGTAATAACTGTCAATTTTTACATTAAGTTTGTCTTTTAAGTTTTTTGAAGTAAGTTAAGTTTAGTTTACGTTTTTTAGTGATATTTACCAAGTAAAATTTCAATAAAAAAGATTAGTCTTCAATAAAATACATTACTTTTAGGATCTTCAGCCTACCTTTTCGGCAATTACAGCTCCTTGGTTGTCAATATAATATTGTATGGTCTTAAGATGACTCAGGGACTGGTTCATCTGTTTCTGGAATGGCTGAAGCTGCAACTCCAGTTCAGTGAGACGGAAGACAAGTTCAGTCCTCAGCTGGTCCAGTGGTTGAATCGTATTGATCAACAGTCTCCGGGTTCGAGACGCTAAACACAAACAAGGATTAACCAAACTACTCTATACAAGGGAAATTCCTAAACGTACAATTAAAACGTAAAGTTTTCATGTGAAGGTAAGCTGATCAGTCTTACACTTCAATGATAAAAATTAAGAATAAAAAAGTTACATTAACATTGATGCCGTTGGGAAGAGAACCCAGACTTAATGCATGATAACCTAAAGTTCTTAACACTGCACAATTAAGGCGATATTTATCAATCACATAATGAATTGTAGTTCGACCAATTTATTTGATATTTTGTAAAATAAAGTAGAAGAGTAATATATGAAAAAAACTCACTGACTTTTGGATACTGAATAATAGTATGGCCAAAAATCATCAAAATTTATTTTTCTATATTCCTAATGGTCCTGCATCATATACTTACTCGTGTATTTATTAATTACATTTCAACAAGTCTAAATAAATAGGTCAAGCTATAATTCTGCAAATGTAAACATGTTCGTAATAAATTAAATCCGGTTTTTTAATAGTACTGTAAACGAAATGAATCAAATTGGAGTGACATATTTAACTGCATATTATAAAACAAGGTTTAACGATGTCACTGTGAAAATAGTTGACTCCTCATTATTCATCCTTGAGATACAAAAAAATATATTTACATGTTTTTATTTATCTATTTAAATAACGAAGTGAGTATTCTATTGTTAAAAATCTTGAATTTCCTAAAGTTATTAAACCAATTACTTTTCGATTTTGACACAAAGTTAAAATTAAATAATTTCATTTTTATATACCTATCCATGACTTAAATAATCATGGCGTGTACATTTTGTTAATTTTTTTTTTCTTCGTAAAAAGGAACAAATACGTTCTAAATTATACTTTAAATAAATCGCGAGTTGAATTTTAGTAAAAAAATAGTATTTTCAACATAAATAAAAATATAAGAGTTCTTTTTTATAAAAGCTTGGTAAAGTGATCACTTGACCAGCCTATGACAGGTTATAACACAGACTTCCATATTCTTTTTCATCTGTGTTTAAATAAAAAAATATAAACATGCAAAATTTTAAATCGAAATATAAATTTCGTAAACTTGTTCTTATCATCATTTTTTGACATCTCAACAAAGATAAAGAAGAATATGCATGTCTGGGCTTACAACCATAGGCTTGGTTAAGTGATCACTTTACACAGTGTAACATTGACAAATTCTACTCATGATTGACAACCACAGTAGGTACTCATTTTTTTTCAAACTTCTAGATATCCTTTATTTGTTCTTATCAGTTAAAAAAAATTTAATAAGGAAGTTATTTACCCAATGTCTCGATTCTTGATGATGTAGTCAGATCAGTTATTTGATTGGCAATACTCTCAAATTGATCGGCCAAGGAACTTAGATCTTTTCCAGTGAGAGGCCCATTCAGCTGAAATCTAAAAAAGATCACACGTCATTTTTGCTTATGACAATTATGATATTTCTAAACATCCAAATTTAATTAAAAATCTCGCAACGTTAAACGAGTCATGTCGTGTGTTTAATATTCAAAACGCTACAGCATTTCGACAGAGAAATAATATATTGATATACATATTTGTGTGTAACAATTATTATTAATTTAATGGTTAATAAAAACGATTGGTCAATTTGATTGTCAAATAAAAATGTTATCATTGATGTTAACGAATATTTGATTATTTAAATGAATTCGTATTCATATGTAATTTTTTAAACCAAATATTATAAAATATTACATAAACTGGTATTGTATCAAATTAAATGTGTAATAAATTGTCCGCCTTCGAAGTGTTAAGGTCAGCACGCTCAGCTACCATAGTGAAGGCCCGGGTTTGATTCCCGAGGGGGGTCAAATAAATATAAATAAATATTTTACTATAATATTCACTCAAAATTACCCTGGACTGGTACCTGAAGGAGAGGAATAATCACTTTTCCTTCATGTTTTAAAGATCGAGATAACGCTGCATTCAAATAAAGCACTGCCCTATGCACCATCGGGTCTGGATGAGGGTTTGAAGAAGACGAACACAATACATAAAAAAACTACTTTTGACGATCTTGAATAATTGTACATTACGAATTTTCTAATGTAAATCAAGTGTACAGTTTAAATATATGATATTCATTAAATGAAAAAAAAAAACTTTCTCCTTCAGACTTGGACCTCCAGAATGGTAGCCGAGCATGCTAACCATTACACTACGGAGGCGGACACATACCTACCAAATTAAAATACCAAATACCTGTATTCCGTAAAGTGCTATGGTACAATCCATACCTATGAAATCAAAATACCAATACCTGTATTCCGTGAAGTTGATGGATGTAGCGGCTCTCATGATAGTTTTCAACTCCTGATGGGCCCTCGGGGCGGCGAGGCTCGCCGCGGGGGCGGGGGCCCTTTCGGCGAGGCGCGCCGCGGCTCCGCTCAGCGTGGACCAGTTGTAGTGCGCGGTGGCTGTATTCAGGTCCAGGATGTTGCGAAGACGAAATACGGGATAAACGGGACGGTCTCTTTTGCAATCCCTGGAAAATAAATGAATGCATTGTGAATATGCATTACAGTGTCTAGGTTTTAGAGGACTGAAATATATTTGATGGGATACGGGTGACATGTTATATATCCGATATTACAGCTACATATTTTAGAAAGTAAATGGCTACGGCATATAAGTAATTTTAAATCAAGTAAGGGCGTTCCCAGTAGATGTCCCATTTTAAGAAAATGAAAACCCGATAAAATCATGCAATTTTTCTTGTATTTAAATTTAAAGCATATTTTGAAGACTTATCTAATATGTACACTGTATGATGTTAATAATGTGCATTTGTGTTTTATATTTTTAATTATTTAAATAAATTCTTGACATATTTCAATATATGTATATATATATATATATATATATATATATATATATATATATATATATATATATATATATATATATATATACATATATATATATATATATATGTATATATATATATATATATATATATATATATATATATATATATATATATATATATATATAATATATATATATATATATATATATATATATATAAATATATATACATATATATATATATATATATATATATATATATACATATATATATATATATATATATATATATATATATATATATATATATATATACATATAAATATATATAAATATATATATATATATATATATATATATATATATATATATATATATATATATATATATATAATATATATATATATATATATATATATATATATAAATATACATATACATATATATATATATATATATATATATATATATATATATATATATATATATATACATATATATATATATACATATATATATATATATATATATATATTATATATATATTTATATATATATATATATATATATATATATATAATATATATATATATATATATATATATATATATATATATATATATATATATATATATATATATATATATACATATATATTTATATATATATATATATATATATATATATATATATATATATATATATATATATATATATATATATATATATATATATAAATATATATATATATATATATATATATATATATATATATATATATATATATATATATATATATATATTATATATATATATATATATATATATATATATATATATATATATATATATATATATAAATATATATATACAAGTATAATTTTTTTTTCATTTTCGCCCTAAACTGTACCAAATTTGTACCAGTCCAGGGTACGTAATATTGAACAAACATTTATCTGAAGAATAACTTATACTGACTACATTTCGACTTTTAACTATATTTTGACTTCACCATGGTAGTCAAATGCTCTAACCGCTTCACAGCAAAGGCAGATAAAGGAACATTAATATGGTAATAAGATTATAATAAATAAATGTATTTTGAATTAACTTAAGAAAAAAAGACACATTGGTAGTCAGACAATTCTACAGATATGTACGTGATTATTTGATAAACATAATTCTTTTATTTAACCATGTTCAACTTTAAATAAGGACATTTTCACTTAATTTAGCATCAAAAATAAATATGTCGCATTCTTTTCTTGCAACTTACGCAATACAATCTATATTAAGTCGTATCGGATTCCAAAGGCTGTTATTTTTCTTCACTAGAATTTCTTTATATAGTATGCTAAGAAGTTAAAACCACTTAATAAATACCTAAGCAATTACTTGTGTTTACCATTTTGAATTATTAATATGCTCAAAATCTTTAAAATACTTAAATTTTCAAGATGTTCCACAGATGGTGTTGGTAATCCAGTTAAAAGTTGTTTTCAAAAAAACAAGTTTTACTTGTTATTTGTGTATATTAAAACGAGGAGTATTTGAATATAAAGTTGGGTAAATTTTTAATTTAAAAAAAAATCGATGAGGTTGAAAATGTTGAAAGAATGTGTCGTTTTATTTTATAAAAAAAAAAACAATTTACCTTAGAATTTCTCTGAAGGGAACATCGATAGTAATGTTATCAAGATCGCTAAACACTTGTTCAAAAAATCCTGACCCATCTCTGTATATCAGTCCCGGCTTATCAAGCAGTTTCCCAATAACAGTAAATTCCGGGTCATCGTATAAAGGCCGGCAGAGAAATACCTGAAAAAGTCTAGGGTGAGGAAATAAAGGTAAAACAAATTTAAAAGAAGTAGAGGAAGACTGAGAAAAAATGTCGTGATCAAGTATTTCAAATGGTTGAAAGTGGTCAAGTCGAGTTGGATTAATCAATGGGTATATATGAGGAGATCCATGAATTTGGAAGGGGTGAATATTGTTTGTAAAGACATATTGGTGTGGGTTCTATTATCTCCTAGTCCTGCAGGGAAGCGGCGTAATGGTAAGTTCATTCATTCAAACCCTTATCCGCAGCCCAATGGTGCATAGGGCACTGCATCATTAAATGCAGTGTTATCTTGATCGTTAACATATGAAGGAAAGGTGATCAGCCCTCCGCTTCCGGTACCAGTCCAAGGTAATATTGAATAAATCACTTATACGGGACCTCCAGTACGGTAGCCGAGCGTGCTGACCATTACACTACGGAGGCGGACGAAAATGGTTAGTTACTAATGGTTAGTTACTTAGTTCAATTACATGTTATCTATTATTATTTATTAACATAATCATATAAAAATATTATCCTTCATTATGCTGCCTCAAATACAAATAAGTCTCATATTAGCCCCTCCTGAAATGCTTAAAAGTAAGAACCTATTTTTTTCTCAACTTGATTTGAATGTATGTACATGGAAGTTTGAGCATCCCATGGCTTGCGATCTGGCATTTTGCTGGCTTAAGCGATCACTTTGTACATTTTTGAAACAATCACCATTCTGCCCATTATTGAATATCCAAATTTATCTAACTCTTGAAACTTATCCAATGATCTTAGATCCTACCGCATATCGGTAAGATTTTCTATATATTCATGAATACACTTTGAAAAAAATGACATCTCATACATAGGGTGAATAATCCAGTGTCCGATATCATAAATAAACAAATATTGTTACTTAAAAAAAAATACACGTATTTTCCTTCAATGTTTTCCTTTCCTTACCTACATAATTTCCACATTTTTTTCTACTTTTTTTTTAAATCACGAGGGTGTCAAATAATTGTTCGAGAGGTGAATAAGAATTTTTATGAGGATTGTGCGCTATTTGAAAAATATTTACTCATTCATTTTACGAAAAACCAAAGGCTTGAAAACGCGTATAATTAGTTTCCAACTACACACGTACATGGTTTCTACGCATGTATTCACACTATGCTTCTGTGTACATTTTCATCGGTTACTCGGTCATACATCGACCTCTTGCGCATTACGGCTACATTTTTCCACCGCATTCATGCTAACAGTTTTCATAATTTCTTTACCATAAAAATAAGAATGCAGCTAGCACAGTGCAGTTACATTCTTCACAACAAATGAAGTCAATATCAATCACGAGCTAAACTTCTTGACGCCTAAGTAACTTTAATTACAACATTGGCTCACAAGTGGTGCATAGGGCACCGTATGACATATTGCTCACTCCTTTCAACAACGTCATATATGGAAAAAACTTTTTCAGGAGATCATTTTTAAAGTGTAAAAATAAAATAAAATGTATTAAAAATAAATATCAAGCCACGTATTGAATTTTTAATGTGCAACTAATCTTTTCAGGCAAATACTGACTGTTTTTTATCTTCTGTAGAGGATAAATATTTAGTTAGAAATACGGCGCTTTTGCTGGGATATAGTACATTTTCTGGCCATTCCAAAAACACGCACAACTAAAAATTGTCGAATTTCGATATATGACGTTGTTGAAAGGAGTGAGCGATATATAGTCTCGTTGTTTACTAGATCGCTGATTATATGAGGGCATGGTGATCAGTCTACTCTAGAGTCTTGGATTTCATTAATGGTGACAAGAGATAATGATGGGACATGATGACATAAGCGATGAAGCTTAAGATGAAGGACGTAACCAATTTATGGGAAACGATGTTTAAAATAGAAAGAATGGTAAGGGTACTTAGGGTTGCACAATTGATTACAATCATGTGAATTTGAAGGCGCATGAGTCCCTTGAGGTTAAAAAAAATGTCCTAACGTTAAGTATACCATATATACTTATTTACTTACTAAAAGAATGTTATTTATTGTTTGGGCATTCACATTGTGGTAAGACATAATTAAATTATAAATAAAACACTTGTTTATAACTACTCAAGTATTATATTATCACGACTAATATCAGAAGTAACAGATGCTTCCATCTACGGATTTGATAGATTATATTCAAACCCGTAGATGGTATTCCCCGTAGATTATGAAGCATCTCTAGCTTTCGATACTAGTCATAACAATATATTACTTCAGTGGTAAAAAATGTTTTTATTTACTAATAATTTAACTAACTAAAAAATTAAGAATTTAAATCATTTTTCACGAGATAATTTAAATAGGGAAATAACTAGAAATGGGCTAGTTATCTTATGCATGAATAAAGATAATACATATATAAAAGTTCAATTATTATTATTATATTTTAAATCAATCATCAAACAAGCAAGGACATTTTTGGATAGTTTTGTAAAGTTCTTATATTTTTGAGTTATGAATCAAATATAGTAAACAAATTTAATAAATAGAGAATGTTTAATAAGCCTGGGTTGTTATTTTAAAGGGCAACTTATATATGTATAGAGTGATTGAAATTTGGCGAATAAAACATTAAAATTTTATAATGATAATAAAATTGGTTTTACCTCGCCGTGTCCCCCAGCTACGAATACCACAATAGTCAACATCCACAGAGGAATCGCAAAAAAACACATCGTTATTACGGACCTGAAATAGAAGGTGTTTATTTTTTGTGGTATCAAATAAGTCATTTAAAATAACAAAAATAATTTCTGTAATAATATGAACTCTTTTCTTTTCGGTTTAATTTACGAAAATGAAAAGGAAACAATCAAACTTAGCAATAAATTAATGAAAGTGAATATTTTATTCGGAAAATGTTTAGAAAAATATTTATGAAAGTATTTCTAAAGCCATTTACAAGTTGTAAGAAGAAAAATAATTAAACATGTATTTTTAAATATTGCAAAACTTTTATTGCTTTTTAATTTTTTTCAGAAATCAACTTTTTTGTAGTTGTAGAATTCGATAAAAAGATTTTTCTTCAACTACTAATTTATTAGGGTATGATTATTTGTGGATTTATTGGAAAGAAGTATATTCCAACAATTTTCACACTTCACAAAATTTTCAATGTGGCCAAATACATGTTCACACATCTGGGTTCCACTTAGGAGTTATTTTTACATTTCAACATCTCAACATATATGAAGAAAAATGTGGATGTCTAGGTTTTTAGATGACTTATGACATGTTACAGGCCTGTTTAAATAATAATAGACACATTCAGGGTCATTGAGACATCGGGATAGTACTCTCAATAACGAATAATAATTAAAAATTACTCCATGAATTTAGAAAAATGGTAACTCTACCTTAGTGTGCACAGTTTCAAATGTGCTATATTTTATTAAGTGAATAATCAATAATTTGTTTTTATCATCTTATATGGAATTATCACATGGCATTAGAAATACCTTGGTTTTTTACACTTCGATGGGTTAAATTTTGAGATAATTAGTTTTAGATAATGTATTCATAAAATTGCCTTGTTTTAGATTTTCCTTTTATATTTCGCTTTTATTTTACGTTTTCAATAAAGATCCAGCCTGGTTTTCCATTCCACAACAGCCGCAACATACACCAACAAGATGCAATAATACCACAATACATATTAAAAGCACAGCAACTGAAAAAATAGAGTTAAAATTGTTATTTACAATCTACGAGTATTTAAAGGTTTTTCATTTAAAGGTTCAAAATTACTACCACTATTATTTTTTGACATCTCATCAAAGATGAAGAAGAATATGGAAGTCTGGGCATTTACGGGGCTTACGACCGTCATAGGCTGGTTTAAGTAATCACTTTACACACGTGTAACATTCACCAATTCTACCCATTATTGACAACCACACTACTCAAATTCTTGGAAGTTCTATATATATGAACCAATTTAGAAACCTTGTTCATGAATCACTAAAACTTTACTAGAGACATCTATTGGTGAGATGTAAAGAAGCTTTTTATTAAGCAGAAACTCTTATATTAGTATGTGAGATCCGAATCCCGGATTATAATCATTATACTACCACTATACCATTAAACTACCACTATACCTAACCGCAAATATTAATGAAAAAAATCCTTGTGAAATTTTACTTTCCTTCGGGTATTTTTTTTCTACAAAAAGTGTCTCAAAAGGAATGAAATTAACTTAATTAATTAATTTTTTGAAAACTTTTTTCGAGAAAGGAATGCAGGACATGTCTGGATTTGTCTTTAATGATCACTTTATAACATACGTATAGTTACGATTTTACGATTTTAATGTTTTTCTGTAGGCAAGTAAAACATTTAAATATTTTTTTGAAATAGGACCAGATTGAAGAAAACTTGGCATGATCAAGTATGTTAAATAATTAAAATTGGTGAGATCAGGAGTCAGAATAATTGGCGGGTATGTACTCTTATGCGTAAATGTGGAGAGTTGAAGAATGTTTGCAAAGCAGAGTGGTGTGGCGTTTTATTCTCTCCGTGTACCTCTGCGGGAAAGCGGTGTAATGTTTACTCAGTAAGTTAGTTAATTTAGAACTCAATAAATTAAAAATGTTTTATCATAAAACATATTATTTTAGACCAAAAATAAGTTATCATTGTGCTTAGTAAAGATGTAAAAATATCAGTGAGAAATTCTTTACCAAGGAAAACGAACCAGCGCCAAAATTCCACAGCGTCCAAAGCTCGAACTACATTTTCGATATGGCGGGCTTGGCTTGTCGCCTCGGCCGATAGATGTCTCGCCGCCTTAGCGAGGGATCGTTCAGCGACGCGAAACTCCGCTCTTTGAATTTGCAGCGCCTCTCGGATATCTAGCGGGAAAATTCGGAAGCTTTATCTGATATCTAAACCATGCAATAAATATAATATAATTTTCTTCAAAAGATGGCTCTAATTATGGTCAACAATTTTCCATATGAATTTTTAGTGTAAATTTTCCAAATATTGATTTAAGAATGAATCTATTGGCTGTCCAAACTCAAAACACAGTGAGGGACATTTTTTTTGTAGTACGTTTTTTTTGTAGTACTTTTTTTTTGCATTTTTGGACTAAGTAGATTCTACTTAGTCCAAAAATGCAAAAAAAAAAACGTATTACAAAAAAATGTCCCTTACTGTGTTTTAAGTTTGGACAGCCGTATTAGGCATATAGTTTTTTCAATAATAATTCCTATCTTAGTACTTTTTCTTAAACTTAAGTCATTAAAAATTAAACACTTGTATTAGACGACAAATTAATTTATTTCATTTCATTAATATAAAGTTCAAAAATTAAGATGACGTCACTATCGGTTTGTGTCTCGTGAAAAAAAAATGGTAAAATTCTCTATTTCATAATATTTTATCTAAAGATAGGCAAATATTCGAAACATAAATGTTACCGGGAGAATTTTGCATTTTTTGTAAAATCGACTTACATGGATCTGGCGGATTTTGAAATTAGGCGACACATATATACTAATATCAAGTGTAATGGTCAGAGCTTTTGGCTATTACGATCTTGGAGGATGAAGAGTTAATAGAAAAGACGAAGAAGAATAAATAATTGATTTATGTTTTAAGTAGAAAAAGCTTGATCTAACCTTCGATAATGTAGTTCGTTTGATTGGCCACAGCCTTTGGGATATCGGCAAATTTGTTTCTGGCATTCTGGGCGGCCTCGGTTAAATTGCGCGCATTTAGCACATCCGTTAGGGGTTCCAGGCGGTCTTCGGTAACCTTCAAACAGATTATACGTTTTAATATTATAAATCAAAATAATAACACAAAGCTTTTCATTACAAGTGCTCGAATTGATAATTTTTCTACTCTTGAAACCATAAAAAATACATAAATTTCAGTTGAATATTTTTGGTTGAAGTTACTTACAATTTTATAAATCAAAATAATAAAATAACCTTTTTTGATTTGATATATATTAGATAGACTTTCGTATTAATTTTGAATCATCAGAAGAAACTACCATCTGTTGAAAACTTAAAAAGATATATGTTTCCCCTTTTGAGCATTAAAGATATTTTTTTAAATTCAGTTTTCACATATTAGGAGAAGCCCCAAACTTTATACAAAATTTAGAAATTTTTTACTACTTTCAAGAATTTAAAAAAATCATATGCTGTAATTAAAGAAAGCAATATCGATTTTGAGAGTACAAATTAAATGTGATAAAAAATCGATGTAGTTTTTTTTACTTAAATTTTATTTGACCAGTGACCGGGTTTTGTCATTAACGACATAATCAGACTTTTGATGTCAGTAACGATGAAACCCGATCACTGGTCAAATAAAATATATTTGGGAAAAACTATATAGTTATTATTTTATTATATAAAATGTAGTTTCTTCAAAAAAAATTCGTATGAAACTTAAATCTCATTAAAATTTATTGATTCATTACAATAAAAGTTCGTATTTTAAATAAATTATTCTTGTTTTTTTTTTTTTTTTTAAATTTTAAAGCTAAATATTTGTGTTTTTATTATTTACTCAAATATTTAAAACTCATACTATTTCTGTGAGTCTAAGCGGCTCATTATTATTGTAGAAATTGGTATCAAATTGTGGTAGAGTGGTTTCGAACCGAGAAACTCTGACATAAAGAGTCCGCGACACTAACCACGGGACCACAACCCGACACACGATTCACTGTTTAATATTGTTCACACACATAAATATTATGCTTATTGTATTTTATTATGTTAATTTGGTTGTACAAAAATATGGTGAATATTTATTATTTTTTACATTTATTTAAATTATAAGCTTTGACTGTAATAATATCACAGATGGTCGTATTAACTAAAAAATCTGGATCGTTCGCGTCATAATATTTGTGAAATAAACCAATGTATACTATTTTCGCAGCCTTCAAATTGTGTCATAAATCCAATATGCACTTAATTGATTTATGACGCTGCCAGCGAAATAGATCAACTCTTGTTCAAAACCGAGACAAGCTCTTGTTTAATTTATCTTGTACGATGATAGAGCGTTAACGTCAAATACAAATTACTATCTAGCAAATTACCGTCATGATAGATTAATTGTTTGCGGTACTAATGGATGATCAATATAGAATTATTGTTAGTAAAGTGATAACGGTGTAAATTGACCGTATCTTCTTATTTAGCCTCCCTGGAATCATCAATCAATTTAAATTGTAATTATACCTGTACCATTTGAGGTTATATTAACAATTTATTTGTCTAAGTAAGATGTCTTTTTTCTATCTTTCAGCGGTAAGATACAAACATTGACTTGTTTTTTTCAAATTGCTGTTCTGATTCTAAGGGAAATTTCTTTTTCAACAAAATTGTTAATAATGGTTCCTATTAGGTCCCTGTACTGGAATTACAATCTACGTACATTATGTGGAGTGAAAATAAATTTTACTTCAATTCAGGACTTTTATTTCTAATGACTTTGCCATTTTTAAACCAGTTGTTGATTTGTATTAGATTTGCAGAAAGTTATACGTAGGCGACTATTTTTTTTTCACAGATCATTACGGTAGCAATACAAATACTAAAAAAAATCACTATTCATTTCATTAGTACAACACTTCTTTAAAAAATTGACTTAAAAGTATTGGTAATAGATGGAAGTGAATATTAAAATTAAAATTACGACACATATCCATTTTTTTTTCTTATTTGTCTATAGGCTCACAAATGCTTAGGTTATGTAATATCTGAAAAAAGGATTTGTTTTTTTACTTCACCAAAAATTAAAATTAAATTAAATCTGTGTTTTTTCTTTTGTGTAAATATTGGATGTATAATGCTGTTATATTTTTTGTTATTTATTTACATTAAGTTATCTGTGAGACATTTCATTAGGCAGTTATACACATTATATTATACCCAATTTATGAATGAAGCCTTCCTCTTTTTATCAAAGAAGAATCTTTGCATATCTAAATTAGTAAAAATGTAAATATTAATTTATTAAAAATCTCAAATCTCCTAAAGTTAAGATAGCGCACTTATTGACAGCTGTATCACTTAAATTTCAATGTTTTTAATTTCATTGTTGTTTCATAGATTTTAAATATTTTTATTATAAAATTTAAAATATTATAAATTTGATTTTCAATTTTCGTATTTTTTCACTCCATCAGACTTAGTCACACCAACGCGTGGCTGGGTGCAGAAGGTTTCACATAAAAATATAATTTTATGAATCCGGTGTGACATACATATACTCTTATGTGTATAAAAAAGTAAGTCATTTGAATCATAGCTTTAAGATAATATTATATTTCGTACCATATTTGATGTATTTTCTCATGATTGAATGTTGCTGAATAGACACGTTTGATATCAAAAGCCGAAAGTTCGTAGAAAGTAATGTATTTTTTCTTATATATCTTAATTGATTCATTACAAAAAAAAGTCTCTAAGTAAGTTTTCGAATTACGAATTGAATTCACCCCCTTAAGAAAAATTCCTAGGTGTGAAATATGCGATAATGTGATCAGAAGGAAAGTGTGGTATAAAGATGTAAGGCCTCGAAGCCTCCTGGGCTCATTCTATCCCTCATACGTGAGTAGGTAGGTAACTGCGCAATCCAATAGAGCCCATGTAAGGCATCTATGCTAACGTTTTGCGGCTTCCCAAAGGGTGTTGCGGGTACAAAAGAAAATGTGAATAAAAACTATTTTGATTTCTATTGTATTTTTATACACCTAAAATATATTTTATTATTGAAATTACTTTTATGTCTGTGTATTTCTGATATTTAAGGTAAAAATGCATGATTGTGACGAGGATTACACAAACGTATACTTCTATATATCACAAACCAGTTTTTCTACAAACGTTTTTGAAAACTGAGATTTTTTAAAAGAGTTTTTAATCTTGAAATTCACATTTCTTCACATTTTTTTTAAACATCGGTCAGAGGCTGAAGTCTCTGACTGAAATTGATCTTACAATCTACTTTTTTATCTTCTATTTACCTCTTCTTTTTTTCTCCTACTTATAATTTCCATTTAATAAGATTAAAGTTTGTATTGACGTTTCGTAGTGAAACTTATTTTTATATATTAAAATAACAGTTATAAAATTTTATGTTTTATACACAATTAGGCAGGGGTTAAAAACTATACCTTTATACAATTTTTTAGTCTCACATCAGTCTGATGATATCGGTAACGTCAAATGAAAAATATGTGAAAAAAAAAATACATAGTTGTTATTTTATTATATATCTATTTAAATTTACATGGTCTTGTATGTTTGATGCGTATTAAATACTTGAATTACCATATTATATTTTAAGTATTTTTAAAGATTGATTTAGAATCGCTCCAAATCGCTCGCTTTCAAATGTGTTCATGGCGTCGGCGTCGGGACGTTGCCAAGCTTAGTACGTCGGTAGTGGGTGTAACAATATAATAACGGATCCACATACACGTCATATTATTACTAGACAAAATCGCTAACTGCCTTAGGCAAAACGGTTTGTTATTATTTATCTTTTATCAGATTACCGTCGCTCTGGCATCTTACTTTGGGGTATTAAAAAGGAAAATAAATCACCGAAAGTTAACTGGAACTTCGGCGCAGACGTATAATTTACTTTCTTAACTTTTGTTTTGCTTTGAATGCACGCTTTCAGAGTTTGAATTAGGGTAAAAAGTTTTTTTAAGTTTTTGTATAAGTCAACAACTATTAATTTAGCTACAATATTTCCTTTATGTGGTCCCATTAACAATAAAATGTATCCCACAATTGTAAAATGATCGATCTTGGCTATCCTGCTTTATTATGTTTCAATGAATTAAATACCTTAACAGAGAACAATAATCTTTTTCATATTATTTTTGACATCTCATCAAAGATGAAGAAGAATATATGATGTCTGGGCATTTATGGGGTTGTCGACTGTCATAGGCTGGTTTAAGTGATCACTTTACACACGTGTAACATTCACTAATTCTACCCATTATTGACAACCCCACTACTCAAATTCTTGGAAGTTCCATATATATTAACCAATTTAGAAACTTTGTTCTTGAATCACTAGAACTTCACTAGAGAGATGTTTTGGTGAGATGTAAAGAAGCTTTCTATTAAGCAGAAACTCTTATATTAGTATGTGAGGTCTGAATCCTCGATTATTAATTGATGAGATGTCAAAAAAATATACGAAAAATAAATCCTATCATTGGAGATAATCCAGATACGTGAACAATGATACAAGTATTTGGACATACTCAAAATCTTGTACTACATCCGTTTCTGATGTCATATATATTTTTTAATAGCAAGGCCATTTAATGTTTTTTATTATTATTTAAATTCTACTTTTTATTCACTCATTTGATTTATATGCCCACACCATCTCAACACACCATTCATATTTTTTTCTAATATATCTATGAAAAAAAAAAATAAGTGATTCCGCCTTCAAGCTTTACTCGGAAAAATATATAAACTTATAACATTTGTACTAATTTTTCTGGGTGAAAAAATATTTCATATAATAAAACTACAAATATTTAGTGTGTTCCATTTCCACAACTGCATAAAAAAAAATATATGTATGGATATAAATTTACATAAAAATACATAAATGCATTAATTAACATGTTATTTTTTTATTCAGAGACCCTCCAAGCCACCTTATATACCGATTTGGTGTTAAATATGTTAAAATAATTTTCAATATGTACAATACAAGGTTAACATTATATATCTTGTCATTTTAAAGGAAGAAAAAGCGTCATTTTTTCAGCAAAAGAAACACGGTATTCACAGCTGAAAAACTGTTAGAATAACCACCAGATGAAAAGGATAATGGAATACAATTTCCTTCTACAGCTGTTCGGATTTTTTGTTCTTAAGCAATTTTCATCCTTAAGCCCACAAGGACCTCGAGGTTTTTCTTATAAAGAAATCTATGGCGTAACCAAGAAGAGGTGAAACTATGTGAAAAGTTTGGATAGGATTGGAAGTAAGAAAAGTCTCTAGAGTGAACAATTTAGAGGTGAGAGAAAAATTGACGGTACGTTGTAGTTTGACGTGCATATTTAAGCAAGCATTTTCAACAAGTGGTTTTACTTCATTGAAAATAAAAACAAATTATCCACTTAACAGTTAAATATTTTTGACGAGAATATTCGTCGGTACTAGAAATCGTCACAAACAAGACTGCTCAAACAACGCTCGGGATACTCAATAAAAAATATATTAATATGTTTGGTCGGAATAATCGGCAGTTATGTATGAGGAGATACATGAATGTGAAAGAGGCGAAGATTATGTAAAAAGACAGATCGGTGTGGCGTTCTATTCTCTCTGTCTACCCCTGCGGAGAAGTTGCGTGATGGTTAGTTAGCTAATGACATTTCCATATATTGAGGAAAATATGTGAACCAAATTATTTAAATTTTTTTATTATTTTAAGTCTCGGATAAGATAAGTTTAAGTTTTGAATGTGAGGGATCACATTTAGACTGCATTCAGTCTACTTTTATCTAGAATAAGGGGGAAGAAAAATCATTTTAAAAGTAATAAATACACTTAGTATTCTAAGGATTATTATAACAGTTTGCACTCTTTCATTCGGAATTAGCCTTCATTGGCAAGAGAGATTTTGGATCTTTTAAGTGTTTGGAAAACGATTATAAGAATTTGGGATGGGATAGCAAGTTCGAGACGGGGTTTAAAAGCTTTAAGAAAAGTCACGCAGTTATTCAACAAAGGAAGCGATTGGAAAATTCATTGAAATCTACCTCCGAAGAGAAGCTCTTCGGAGCGAATTGTTGAGAAGCGTGAAAAGTTAAACAAAAGGTCTGCGTGTTGTGCTAAGGAAATTCCAGAAATCTTTAAAAAGCAGGTATTTATTTATTTTACAATATAATCGTAATAAAAAAGTTAACTTTATTTATATATATATATTTTTAAATCAAGTAAATATTACATTTTCGTTTTGTAGTAATATTTCTGAGTGGAACTAGGTAACTACATTCTAAATAATCAATCCCCCTTCACTTTCATAGTGTAATGCTCGGCTACTTCTGTTGTGTTCTCGTTCAGGAGGTCCCGGGTTTGATTCCCAAGGGGAGAGGGGTAAAATAAATTAAAGTGATTTTTTTACTTTAATATTTATTGAATACGACCCTGGACTGGTACCTGAAGCGGAGAGCTGATCACCTTTCTTTCATATGTTGACGATCAAGATAACACTGCATTTATTTGATGCAGTGCCCTTTGCACCATTGAGGTGCGGATTAAGGTTTAAAGAAAGAGAGAAGATATAATAAATCAACATGTTAATAGTTTTTTTTCACAATATGAAACTCGGTTACTAGTCAAATAAAATAAAAGTAAAAAATATATATTTTATTATATAACGTATTCCTCACGCAGATCTGAACTCTCATACGTTTTGCTATCCTCATATCACACCTTGTTAAGGTCTCATAAGTAAAAAGTTAATTATTTTGAGTTAAGTATAACATGAAATAGAATATGCAATACAGTACACTATACCAAATAATGAAAAAGTTCATTATAACCGCACACAGTGTATATGGCACTCTGACACGATATGTATCCACGTACTTTTATAATTCGTCAAGATAATAACATAAAATGTAGTATTCTTTCATGTAGAAGACGGTGCCGTGGCGTAGTTAGGTAGACGCTCGACTGCGAAATTAGCGTCGCGGGGTCGATTCCCGCCAAATGCAAAATAAATTCAAGAAATATTTTTTTAAATTCTTCTGGGTATTTGTGATGTATTTTTCATATTAAACTTCTCTATCCTTACTATCTTACCTGAAGACAGGCCTCTAATGGAGGCTTTGCGAGTTATTCCTTTAAATGAAAAAACTACTGACTGAGGGTGCTGAAATATCTCGTACGTCAGTAAATGCCAGATTTTCGGCATCAACCGATTACCAGTAAGGATGGTACAGATTGTCACCAGGCCAAAAAAGACCAAGTAACGTAAGTTTTTTTTGTCTAAGAAAGTATTTGTAACTTTGGTATTTTTTGTAAATACTTCACACCAAAATGGATCGAAGCCTTCCTAAAAATGTCAAGAAAAAGATCAGTTCATAGTAATGATCTCCATAATTTAGCTTCGAAAGTCAGTAAATGAAGGAAATAGAGAGCCCTAAAGGAAAGCTTCACGGCGTATAGCACGAAGCGGAAAAATATTGCTGTGAATTTTTACTGTTAAGAATTACTCGACGATAAGAATTTGTTGTTTTCAAAACAATTTTTTTGTAACTCTATCGCAAAATAAATCCTTTTCATGGAGAGTAATCGTTAAGACTGTTTTTTTTTCTTTCTTGGTAAATTATGTTCTCTTTACAACATTTTGAGTGTGTCCAAATACTTGTTCACAAAATTTGGATTATCTCCAATTACAGGAGTTATTTTCATATAATTTTTTGACAACTCATCAAAGACGAAGAAGAATATGGAAGTCTGGGCATTTACGGGGCTGACGACCGTCATAGGCTGGTTTAAGTGATCACTTTACACACGTGTAACATTCACCAATTCTAATTCACTAATTCTTGGAAGTTCTATATACATATGAACCAATTTAGAATTCTTGTTCTTGAATCACTAGAACTTTACTAGACATCTATTGGTGAGATTATTATCTTTTTTTTAATTCTCTTTGTTTAATTAACTTCAATTAAACTTATAACAAAGGAATCGTATTTTTTGTTTATTTTATTTGGCGGCTGTGTTGAAAGTAATAGTTATAAATTATATAACCGATATTTCTTGATTATAAATGTGAATATGCTTTTTTTGATCCCTTGTGAGGAAATTTACTTTATTGTTGAACATTCAACGATATAAGTACATTATTTAACCAGATTAATATTATCTTAAAAGTTGTTGTTTCCTGACCAAATTTGGATAAACAGTAAACCCCCCTATAACGTTGAAACAGGAACCGCGTCATCGGAAGAAACGTTATAGAGGTTAAATGATTTTAGATTGAATTTTAATTTAATAATGACTAATTTCAGTCATTTCCGCTGGTTAAAATGTAATTCAATAAATAAATTTGGATAATTTATATAGCGCCATTTTCGTCAAATACTACCTCCAGGGCGCTTTACTGTGAATCAATTAGTTTAAAGATGATGGTGGAAATAATTTCGCAAACAAATGTGTTAACCCTCTATTATGTTCCCTTATATAATGCGGAACCTATATCAATGTTACAGGGAGGCTTACTCTACTTTATTTGGTATTAATACGAGTAATATGTATTTACAAATTTTTAAAATAGTCGATCATAAAAATATCCGTTCTTAATTATTTTTTAATAATTGATTAAATTCCTTTGTTTTCTGTTAGAAGTAGAGGCGGACGAAACATTGAATTATTTCTCAGAACTTGTCATCATAGCGAGACTCGGATATAAATCCGTTAGGTTAGGTGAAGCCTCTGACAAGTGATAGAAATTGGCTGCTTCTGTTCGATTGAACTTTCTCCCGTAAATGGGAATGAACCCAGCCTATAAGACTACGGCGTGATAAGTCTACTGAACCCGGTAATCCAATTACCGATACGTCACTTTTATGCTTTGTAGATATTTTCCTCGTATTCGCCTCGAGGGATGACGCAATTATATCATTTCGTTTCTCCGTTATAAGAAATAGGTAATTATTAATGGTTAAGGGATAAATCAATATTATTTTACACGGTTCACCTACAAATAATAAAAGCATCGAATGTTGACAATTTTATTACAAGCTGTAATAATTAACTTCATCATGAAGTGTGTCATTCAGGGCCAGTAATCAACAGTCAATAACTTAATTATCTTTGATATCTCGTCAAAGATGAAGAAGAATATGGAATTCTGGGCATTTACGGGGCTGACGACCGTCATGGGCTGGTTTAAGTGATCACTTTACTCATGTGTAACGTTCACTAATTCTACCCATTATTGACAACCACACTATTCAAATTCTTGGAAGTTCTATATACATGAACCAATTTCGGAACGTTGTTCTTGAATCATTAGAACTTCACTAGAGACATCTATTATTGAAATTAAAAGAAGCTTTTTTATTGAGCAGAAACTCTTTTATTAGTATGTGAGATCCGAATCCTGGATTATAATAATATACATGAGAAACGCCAGAAAATATCATTTTCTTTTTTATTATTTTAGCTTATAATTTGACCAGTTAATTTATTTACGACATTTTGAGTATGTTCAAATACTTGTTCACAAGTATTTGGACACACTCAAAATGTTTTATATTAAAAACATGTATAGTTTTTCATTGAAATAAATATATGGTTTTGAAAAGAAAAGAGTTTTTGAGGTGCAAGAAAATTATAAAGAAAGATTTTTTTCAATATGCCTTTGCGAGTAAGGCCTAACACTGTAACACTGAACACTGAACACTGAAGTAACACTGAGCTGCAACATAAACTGAAGGAGACTAGATTTTTTTTTATATATAAAAATATTTACTAAATCAATTTAAGCTCAGTGAAAGTGAAAAAACTTTAGTTTTGTTAATAAAATTTCATGATTTTAAATACCTAATGAATTAATATTACGAGTATCTTGGTCACTATATTTTTAATGTGTTAAAACTTCGTTCAATAGCTAGCGACCCTAGCTATCGAACAAATTGGACCAGGTAATCTGACGCTCTACTTAAAAGATAGTAAACCTTCAATTCAATTTTTATTTTTGTTTTGTTCAATAATAAACAATGCTTTACTTAATATACAGGATAGTGTTTTAAGAAAATGACGCTTTAAAAATTATTCCAAATACATGTATTGATACTAAATTATACCTTTAACTGATGCATAAACAGTGAACACAATACATCATTGACACTTAATAAACAATTTTTAATCATAATTTTATGCCTTAAAAAACTATTTTTAATTTTGTAGTTGTTTAGACCTGATATAACGAAGACAGCGTACGAGTGTAGTGTGAGTAAGTACTTGAAAAGTATGTGCAAAAGAGGGAGAATTTTTCAAGAGAATAATACGACGGTAGTAAGTGTGAAAGCATGAGACAGTGTATGAAGGGTGCGAGGAATCCCGTACAGAGCTGCGATTACTCGTAGCTGGGATAGGTAATTATGAGTCTCTGTTACACATATACCATCGTTAAGTGCTACAACGTAAATTCTAATTTATCTCATTGATTGATTTAACATTTATTTTGTGGAATAACATAATGATTCCATTAAATTATTTAAAAAAAAAAACACTTGTATGAAATTACTTTTGACATTATTCATGTGAACAAAACTACATTTTAGTGCAGAGGTTCCCAAACTCTTTTATCTCGTAGACCCCTTGCCTTACCTGATATTGATTTTTATCAAATTCATTAACTTCAAATGTATTTTTGACAGCCGGTATATGTAGTGTTACTCACGGTAGTGAAGTGTAGTGAAAATTAAAAACCACACATGTTAGGTTTTATACATTTATATTTTAAATTGAAATTAAAACATAGACCCCTTGCAAGTTGTCATAGACCCCTGGGGGTCGATATAGACCACTTTGGGAATCACTTTTTTAGTGTGTAATTAGATAATTTATATTTGAAGCACTAACTTTGTGATTTTCCATTTTATAATTAAAATGTAACTTTGTTTTAAAATCAGTATAAATTTTTATTGATTTTAAAACAAAGTTACATTTGAATTATGATAAATAATCAAGTTATTAATATAGGTAAGTGGGGTAATAATTGGAGGGGAAGATGATGAGAATATCTGTAATTCTCAAAAATAGTGTTTATTTTAATAAACTCAAAAGTTGTCTATACAAGTGTTTAAAATTCTAAATTTTCAATAATTGCTTCAGTTTTTCAAAATATTACGGTATTTTTTTTGTATTAATTTAATCAATACTTTACATTTTAAATTGTATTGTATCTACAATGTTCAAATGAGTTGTGTCGTTATTTTAATAATTGAAGTGTTTAGGTAAGATTAGTATGCTGGGTGAGATAAAAAATATATATTTCGTATATCTAAAGTATTGTTAACTTTGTGGTATGGTATGACACTCTCATTGTCATTCATCGTTCACCTTATGTAATACCACCTATAAACACTACTTCATGACTACCGGTTTTGTAATAACCATTCATTATCAGGTTGAATGTAGTTTAATTCACTATTAATTATTTTTTAAATATTTTTTTTGGCACTGCATTTTATATAAACATAAAACAACAATTATACATGAAACTTTTTCCACATTTATTTTATCTGATCAAAAACCAGATTTCTTATTTACACATCGCTCACTCCTTTCAACAACGTCTAATATCAAAAATCGTCAATTTTCAGTTGTGCATGTTTTTGGAATGTCCAGAAAATGTACTATATCCCAGCAAAAGCGGCATATTTTTAACTTAATATTTACCCGCTACAGGGCAGATAGTGCTGTTTTTGCATTTTGAAGAAAAAGTATTGTCTAATTATTTTTTTAATATACTTAATATTTTTCGAATGGAGAAAAATTATTCAGGTTTTACCTAAAAAGATCTGTTGCACAGTAAAAACTTCAATAAGTGGCTTAATATTTATTTTTAATATATTTTATTATATTTTTCAACTTTAAAAATGATCTCCTGAAAAATCTTTTTTTTTTATATATATGACGTTGTTGAAAGGAGTGCGCGACATATCATCAGCAGAAGTAATGGTTAAATGTTTATACATTATATTTAATTTATAGTACATCAATTTAACAAAATACGTTTATTACTATTAAAATTAATCTGTTCCAAAAAACTTTTTTTTTGTTAAAAAGAGTCCCTGCTCAAAATAATATTTTCACCCTTCCGATCTTTGGCAAAGGCGTCTAAAATAATAGCAGCAGTTTCTTCACGCCATTTGACATTTCCCTCATAAGAAAGCAGTGAACCACGACATAGAGTAATCGAATAAAAAAAGCTGAGAATGCATCGAGCCAACATTTCCTGCGGAAACACCTTCCGGTGAGCGACATATCCAGTTACCCGACACCACACATCCGGTCACGTAGGGAAGAACTAAGCTATGTTACGGATAATCTTCTTAAAACAATTCGAGTGATTTTCCGATGGTGAGAAAAAATCATTGAAACGTTTTTCAGCATTGTTTTTTATTCAATTGAAGTTATTAAGTAAATATATCTTTATTAATAAATTGTATAAGTCGTAATGTAAGATACATGTTTATGTCCGGTAAGGAATCGAAAACGGATCAACCTTGGCAGATGTTAGCGACGTGTGGTTCACGAGCCAAATATGGCTCTTTGATTAATTTACAGATATTTGTTTTTTATTTTATTAAAATATTCTGTGCATATTTTCTTTTTTAGTTCGGTGGGATAAGGAAAAATGGTACCGATCAAGTACATACGAATCCTTATAAAACCTTTCTCTTGTTAAAATGTAAACATCGAATAGAAAGCAGTCTTTAAAAAAACATGTGTGTGTATGTGTTTGTGTGTGTGTGTGTCACTACAATCTACTTTCCAAGCAAAGCTAGATAAAAACACTGAAAACTGTTATTATATTTACAGAATGTGTATTTCAAATTCGAAAATACTGTTACACATTTCTATTTGTACACACTCTGATAAGCTGTGGGTGTTTTGTTGGGTAAAATATCCAAAATAAAACAAGGTTTGTTGGATTAAATTCTACATTTATTTATGTATATGTTAATACGTGACGCGTTTCGTCTTCTTAGGACATTATCAAACACTATACCTAATAAGACGAAACGCATCACGTATTAACATATACACAAATAAATGTAGGATTCAATTCAACAGACCTTGTTATATTTTGGATAAATTATCCAACAATTCAATATGGAATTGTACCAACTGTCTGCAGTTACAATAAACAATGTAGGTGTTTTCCCCTTATCCCTTAATAAACATAGAATATTATAAAGAATGCAGAAAAGTACCATGTCGAAGTGCATGACCAGCTCTATCCCAGCGGTGTCGGCCGTTTCACACAGGGGCCGGTCGCGCGCCGTGCAGTGGCGCCGCGCCGTCTCCGCCTGCCGCTTGAGGTCCCGCAGGCGCTCGTGAGCGTTGGCGGCCAAGGCGGCTGCCCGCGACCCGCAAGCGCCCAGGGTGGACATCTTGTTGGACAGTTCCAGGCTGGCTGAGAACCCACACAAAACAAACGGAAAATATTTTACATAATATATCCCGAAAGCAGGGTCAGCTGAAATAGTTTCGCGAACTCGGTTGAGACACGTTTAATAGGCATATATTGATATACCATTAGTAGGACGAAAATTCCGGAGTCTATCATAAATAAGGATAATCAAAATTTGTTCACAAAATTTTGTGTGTGTCCAAAACAATTTGTGTGTGTTCAATAATCTGGATTTCTCTATTTGTACATATTGTGTAGTGTGGTTGTCAATCATGAGTAGAATGGTGAATATTACACATTACCGATTTTTGATGGGTTTTCAAAAAAATCGTTATTCGAAACGACTGTCCGCCCGTTATTTTGAATAACCAAGGATTTACTGTATGCAGTTTCTTTTGAAAATAATATTTTTATGAACTAATATTTTTTAATGAAGTTGTATGTAAAAGCATACCTTTCTAATTATTCTTGTATAATAAATTCAGTTTTCAGCAAACGTAAAAAGGTATAATCGAATACGAGTATTACCGTTTCTTCAGTTCTCAATAACTATATAAAAATACAAAACAAACCCAATTTATAAAGGGGTGTTCACTTAGGGGATGGTTAAAGTAATCTTTTCAAAATATATTATTGTAAATGTAACAAACCTTAATTCGTTTGCGAAAATTATGAATTGGCTTCAAAGTTTACCGATGAAAATGTTAATCTCGTTTCACATTTCGGAACTCATTAACATTTTCACATCACTTCGAATTCAAACTAACTTTTCACTTCCAGAAATGATATTTCATTGTAAATAATTGTAGGCCGCGAAAGTAAAACAAAATGCTAAATCCTACGTTCGAATATACGAAGATAAATATTTAATATTTATTACTTCAGAGTTATTCATGCGTTAAATATTATTTACAGCTTATTTCCACGAAGTAGTATTTGGTAAATTATAAATTTAAATACAATAACGATTTCTGCGAAAGACATATAATACAATAATTTGAATTTTAAATAAATTTCGTATATCGTGAATTAAATGTTCTTTTATAATTTTTTTTCTTATGAATAAGGCAGTGATAGTTCGCATGCTCATGTAATTACGTTTATTCAAATTACTTCTCTTTTCATTATTCAGTATTTGCTTGGCATTTTTTCACAAACGGTGTTTCGATCAAAGGAAACTGAATCAAGCAAATATATATTAGACAAATGAACATATTTTTTTGAAATTTTTATTTATACACAATTTTGGGAGCATACTAGCACATCGCATTTAGTCAAATTAACATTATCAGGAATAATGGAATTGAATGAAGAAATACACATTTGTTGCAGTTTGATAGGAAATTGATAAGAACCTAATAATGAAATTATTAGGTACTTTCAGTCAATTTCAAAATATTTGACATTATTATTAATCTGTGTTTTGTAAAGTTTATTATTTATAATTTTTATTTATTATTTCGGCATTCACTTTGTGGTAAAGACATAATAAAATTGTCAATGAAAAACACTTGTTTTTTACCTGTTGAGTTGTATTTATTTTATTAAAACGACTAGGTTCGGAAAGATAGATAAAAAAATAGGCAATAGTCATAGACAATTCGATTCATTCCTCACCCAAATTAGCACATTTCATAATAATAAATTTACTTTTTAAAAAATTATGATAATGTTATCGACATCGTACGACTGATCTGATGATGCCAATAACAATGAAATCTGATAACTGATCACATAAAACAAGTCTGGTAAAAAACAAAATATTTCTTGTTTTATTGTATAAAATGCAGTTACACCACGAAATGTCATTTTTGTTATATATTTTTTCGGAATTCACTTAGTTGTAAGACATTATTAAATTTAAAAAAAGACCAGTTTTTTTACCACTCGTGTTATATTGTTACGACTATTTTAGGAGGCTACACATGCTTCTATTTACGGATTTGAATATAAACTTTGTACAGTTTATATTTAAACCCGTAGATGGAAGCATCTTTAGCTTCCGAATTAAGTCATCACAATATAATACTCAAGTGGTTAAAAACAAGTGTTTTATTTATAATAAAAAAAAGTCAGTAAAAAAATTAAAACTTATGATAAGGAATAATTTTAAATCAATACAAAAGTAGTATGTGAAAATGCGAATAATCAACATTTTTCCTTCATCCTCTTTTATAATAAAGAGTTATGACTTAGTATATTCTGCTAGTAAACCCTTGATTTAATGAAATTTCAAAATACAGTTACAAAATGAATTAGTCATTAGGAGTTATTTTAATATTAAATGTTTTGTATACTCTTGAAGGAAATTGAATTGAATTCTGGATTTTGTGGTTATAATATTTTTACGCAGAATGTATTAATAGACTTTTAATGGTTTTGTGTAAAATATAATATTGTAATATAATATGTAATAAAAATTATGATATTTTTTTACATCTTAACATAGATGATGATGAATATGGAGGTATGGACATTTACGGGGCTTACGACCGTCAAAGGCTGGTCTAAGTGATCACTTTACACACGTGTAACATTTACCAATCATTTAAAACCGCAATCTTTCATGTTTCTAAATTTGAACGACATGTTAATATAATACTCTTACGATAGCTTTGCGTAAACGCTTTATTTGAATTGTATTAATATGATTTTGCTATATTTACTCTTTTTACCCTTCTATGGATATATTTTAAACGGTTTTTTTTTCATATAACGCGGTGAAACGGTGTTCCGGCGCCTTTTTTAAAGGATTTTATTTTTAATTTTCAAAATCAATAAGACATTGTTTGCACTTACGTAATTACAATCTTTATTTGTATAATTCGACAAAATGATAAAATATGGTATTGTAATGAATATTTAAATGATACTTGAATATTTTTTTAAATAAAAAGCTTGACATGAAGTGAGTTCCGGAACCTTTTTCGTCAAAAAAAACCCTGATATTTTATATTATGTCATATACTTAAATGTATATATTACGTTGCATTTATTGCTGTAAAAGTATGAAATAATTTCCTTGTTTTGTGCATGTAAAAGCCTTTCAGGCGTATGAACCAATATATAAATAAAAATAAATAATAAATAATGTAAACATAATAATTGTTAATCATCCTAAATGATAAAGTTATAATAAACGATTAATAGAGTAACAAAAACAAGTCGTTATGCACGTTAATAGCACTAAAACCATTTTAAGGGTACATTTAATATTGTTGGGAATATTACAGCATAAGAGAATTGTTAATAGTTCTATATAAACCGTAATAAACCAGTTATCTTTATCAAATTAGGAACAAAGTGTTACAATACATTCGCACACGAAACATTTATTTACACATACATGTGAATAAATGTCATTTACGAGTGTCATTTAAAAGGATATACGCTGATAAATTTAATCTTGTAATTATATCACGATACTTATTATGATAACGTCCTAAGAATATTAGTTTAGTGGTGTTTTCAACGATCACGTATTGTAATTTAATTTGTATACGATGAAGTTGTGGCTAATAACAAAATCGATTCCTGATATTAAAAAGCAAAACATATAGCACTATTGCGAAATATGTTAGGTTTTCATGTTAGTTTTCTTTACCTGCTTAATATAAATCTTTCGTTTATAATTCAGACCTTGTACATAATATTAGTATTTATCATTTGTAAACATTTACTTCGCTATTAATTGTCTTATTTAATCTTTTAATAAAGTTCATTCATTTTGTTTTTTTAGTTAAAATCATTAACCTTCAAATTTCTAAAGGGAAGCTATTAAAATATACTTATTGACGCATTTGTTTTTTTTTTAAATAATGAGGAATATTTTCGTTTTTATTATTTACACAAATATTTAAATTTCATACTATTTCTGTGAGCCTAAGCGGCTTATTTTAAAAAATAGGAATGAAATTATGGTAGAGTGAGTTCGAACCGAAAAACTCTGACTTAAGAGTCTGCGACACTAACCACGGGACCACAACCCGACACAAAATGTTAAACCTAATTTTTATACAGGTATATCACTTATGGTCATAATTAAGAAAAACGACACTGCACTAGAATAAAACTAGGTTATTATTATCGTAAATATTATATACGTATGTACAAACTGAATAACTACATACTATTCAACGGAGGTGGACGTATAGAAAAATTTGTAATAAAGGCAATGAAAACAAAACACGATTTTCAAAGCCTACATTACGTCTTGTAAATCGTGAGGATTTTTTGCGCTCTTTGTGAGTTCACCTCTGCAAAGATCTCAGATTTGCGAACTTTCTTGATGACTTTATAATGCCATTTGGCGAGACGGAGAACTTTAAAGAACGGGAAGAAATGGAAAGAATAATTCCTTCAAAGGTTTTATGCCGGAATTAATTACGCGTTTAAGTACAAAGGCTGTATATAATTTATTTTTAGTTCAAAAGAAATTAAATGTTTCACTTTCATTAAAAAAAATACACGTCAAAATGAAGAATGGCATCCAAATCCTCTTAATAAGTAGGTCTTATGGAAGTCATTTGAAAAATATTTTGTTTTTTCCTGGAATTAATAAAAATGGATCTTTTTAACATTAAGTGATTAAAGATAATATATTTTACTGCTGTATTTAACATTTTTAATGGATAAAAATTCAAGTATTTTAAATGTAAGCAGTTCTTAATTAAGTACATATTTAACATTTGAGAGTTACACATACCTTTATGAAATGTAATTTTTCTGATGCGGAATGCATCGAAATACGTGTCACAATAGATCTTAAGAAATAGTGGTATATACTAAATGAAACATATTAACAAATTGAAAACAATTTTTCCGTCTGCCTCCATAGAATATCAGTTAGCATTTTATTTACCTTTTATACTTTGCTAGAGATTCTGGATTCAATTGTCAGGGGGGTTTTTGGTAAATACAATAAGAATATAAATCATGTTTATTTCATATTAACCTAGACTGGCACCTGAAGCGCATGATTGATCTCATTGCATTTGTATTTAAAAAGCTATCAAATAAACATATTCCAATTGGATGCAGTGACCTATGCACTATTGGTGCAAGGATCAGTAGTGATAGACATATTAAAAAATTGTACATTTTTTTTTGCATTTCAACATAAATGAAGAAAATTATAGAGGTGTGGGTATTTACAGGGCTTATGATCTCTCAAAGACTGATTAAGTAATCACTTTACACACGTGCAACATTCCACATATGATTGACAACCACACTACTAATTTTTTTTCGGAACTCTTAGGTATAGCATTAATCTCATGACACAGTCGGTACATATTAGTTCACAACAGCCATCTATGTAGGATTGAGAAATCGTTTATTTAGCAGAGATCCTTTTTTATTTTTTTTTTATTTGTATATACGCATGATCGGATTATTTTTACATACTGAGAAACGCATAAATACATGATTGATTTTTTTAAATGCAATTATTGATTTTAACATTTATTTTTATTCATACATTGTACAATGTTGTGAATCAAACATTGTATACTTTGTTTTATCATTTTATTTATCGACATATACATGTACAACATTATGTTATAGACACGAATTTTCCAAAATAAGAAGTTTACAAGTAACTGCCATTGAATCGAGTTGTTGAAATAAAAGTACTTATTTTGATGTCAATAATACCTGCTGAAATATCTTGAAGAGCGTCCAAGGCCACATCGACGCCTGTCTCCGCCGCCAGAGCCTTTTGTATCGGTTCACCAAGGAGAACGTCGGCGCCTGAAATTTTCATGAATTTTCATTAAAACTTGCTCATAAATACCTTCAGCGTTCTGAAAGGTTACGCCTGTAAAGTTTAAATACTTTGATTGCGCAATTTTTCCGCTAAAGGAGCATTATAAATAATAAACAATTAAGAATTTGAATTTATATTACTCAAGACGAGTGCTGGGCCTATAAAATGTAGTAGGTGCCTTAGAACGAATTCATGAATATATTTAGTTTAAGAAAAAAATGGAAATCAGTCTCATTAAAATATTAATTATAAGAAGGTAAATTTATCGTTTTCTGCATATTGAATAAGTAAAATATTTAAATGAAAATGAGTTTCAAAGGCAATCATAAATCATTAATTTAAATGAGCATACTTCTTTGAAAGAGAGATTCTAATTAAGGGTGTTTATCAAATAAAATTATTACTGTTTTTTTAAACACTCACATTAAACGTAATATCAATGTATACACATAATGAAAAGTTAATGGAAAATCCACTAATAACACACAAGTTTTCCTAAGACAATTATGGAATTCTGCAATTTATTATTACATTTGTATCTGAGGACCAAAACAAATTTTAGAAATTAAACAAATATATATAAAAATATTTTAATGGATTTTTCGACAATTTTATTTATTTTATCATTGTATTTATTTTAATGGATTTTTAAAACAAATGACAAAGGAAGATGATACAAAAATGGTCTTTTAAAGAATGCTTCACAATCAACTTTGACATTTTGATAATAAACTAATTATCAAAAAAAATGTTATTTTATAATTAAGAAATAATTGGATGGATTTGATAATTGTTTTTAAAAATTATTTAAAATTTTCTAAAAAGGTAATAGATCTAGATACGTTTTCCGTGAAAACTATTATTGTTGATTTATACCAATCCTTCAGGATTATCTTTCGTGAAGTTTCTCGTACATAATACGGAAGTTATCTTCGTTAGCAGGCTGTTTATCCCATAGAAATTTATAAAACTTAGCAAATTTATTAGTTTTCTAAAGGAGCCCTATTCTAAATTACTCGAGCGAAGTTGAAAATTCAGGAGAAGCAGAAATGAGATAACTGGGAAGAAATATTTGTTGATGGGACTGAAGGACGGGTACGACGTAAAATTATAAATGTGTAATATTTTGAAAAATTTTCGTAGCAAATTTGTAATTTTTACCACCCACTTATAATTTGAAACTCATTTATTCTTAATTTAACCAAGGTATGGAATATAAAAATTAAGCTTAGGTAATTAATTATTTTTCCACATTTTTGAAAATTACGAGTACCTTTAAAATGAATTACTTTATTTTTAATGAAGTAATAATAGATTAAAGAAATGAGGAATCAGAATGAAATTTTATTGGTATATTAAAAGATGAGAAGAGACCAATTTTACTTATGAAAATCTAAATTGGGAAATTGTAGCATGGTTTCTGAGATATTTTAAAGAACTTACGAGAATATGAAAACAATTTTTTTCCTTTGAAATATACCAAATACGTTTTAATGTAACTTTATTTTAAAATTGAAAGAGAAAAATATATGAATGTTTTCTCACTTTCAAACAATTTTTTTGTTGTTTAATATACATTTATTCAAAGCAGGAAGATTTATGAAAAAGACCGTACCAATTTCCCTTTAGCTTACAATTGACCTGATGATGGAATAATCCAAATCCAGTAGTCATAAAATAGTGTTTAAAGTACACAAATTGAACAATGAATGATACTGAGAGTGTTTTATTATAAAACAAGCTTTCAGTAAGCTTGCTTCGTTTATAAGTTTTTTTGAATGTTACGTTTTTTGTAGATAATCAATGACAAATGGATTGGAATAAATATATGTTATCAAACTACAATAAATCCATTTTTAATTTAAGTTTAACTTGGTTAGTACCATTTTTTTTAAATCGTGACACGTGTTTCGATGCGTTCCTCAGCATTTTCAAACACCGTATATGAAGCTGAGTCTAAATTTTAGATTTGTGACCTTGGGACGTTGAAGGAGGAGGTGGGAGCTGTTTTTTTTTATTATTATTTAGATTTAAAGCAATAATTACTTTTACTTACCAAGTAAAACATATTTTTAAAATATATATATATACATATTACCAAAAAGTGACTGCCGAATCAATCAATGAAATCACAATACATCCCATCTGATCAATTATCGTTTCAAATTTTATTTTAATACATATTTTAAGCAAATATTAGATTTAAATTTTAATTATCGGTTTAATGTCAAGCGAGAATATGTGTCTTTATTTTAAAAAATAACAGAGTTTTATTTCATAACACACGACTAATAATAGTTTTAATGATCACCTGCCAATGAAAACAGCTGTGGTTTTCAAAACTAGTCATGTGTTATAAAATAAAACTTAATAAGTGGTATGATTCACGATTTAATTTTTAAAATAATCCACATGTAATTAAACAAAGTTAATGCCGAATCAATAAATAATATGAAAGGTGACTTAATAAAAAGTTATTATCTAGAGATATTGACAGCTGTCCCACCGCATGCCCAGACCTGATACAGAAGCATCTAGGCTTCCTGACAGATCTGCTCTTGCAAAGCAATTTTTTTAAACTAAGTTGCGAAAATTATTGAAAATGTAAAACAATATTAAATTGTATCCCGATTTTACTGTGAATTTACATTTAAAAGCTTTCAATATGCCTGTAACTGCCAATCTAAATTAATACAAGCTTGTAATTCCGTCACCAAATTTTCTAGAAGTTGAAAATCCACCAATAATGCACAAGTTTTACTAAGACAATTATAGAATTCTGCGAATTATTATTGCATTTGTATCTAAGGACCAAAAAAGATATTAGAAACGGATAAAAAAATACAAATATTTAATGGATTATTTAACACTTTTACTTATTTTATCGTTGTATGGTGTTTTAATGGAATTTTCAAACAAATGACATAGAAGATGATGCAAAAATAATCATTTAAAGAATGTTTTAATATGTTTTAATGTGTAGGCGTTATTTAGAGATAAACTTATTTACGGTCAAGGTCATGTTCTGCAGCAGCGATGGCTTGGTCAGCACTGTGGACCAGGGCGTGAGATAGGCCTTGGTGCGCCGCCCTCGTGTAGGTAGGGATGTCTCTGGCAGCTGCCGAGAGCAACTCTCCCACTCGAGATGCCCCGTTGCAGGCTAACTCGTTTCCGAAGATCATGGTACCCACCCCCAAACTGTAAGACAAATAGTTGAATTGTCAATTTAATTTAGTAACAGCATCTCGATTATAACGTTAGTACCGCATATTAGAAGGTGAAAATTCAAAAGGGTATTATACTTTTGGTAAAAATGATAAGAAAAAAAATCGAAAAATAAATTACCTCGTCTTCCTGACACTAGGTGTTCAACAGAAACATTTTTTTTTTTAAATATTAGTATCGGTATAACACAATCCAAACCAAAACCATGTTTTATAGCAAGTATGAATAATACTATAAATTTAAAAAAAATATACCTGTTAAGAATAAGATATTTAAAAATATTTTCAAAAGGATATGTTGTATTTATGCGTCGTTTAAAAAAAACAGTGTATTCAAAATATTATTAATGATATTTCGTATCGATTCAATATTGAACAAGTTAAAGACACATTCGAAGGTACTTAATAAATATATGTGATACTCATACTTGATTTAAATACATAAATTTACACGCACGCGCACACACAAACACACACACACAATACATTTTTATTAAAAAATTGAAATTGATTTTTTAACAAATTCATAAGGCGAATGTAGATGGAAATAAAAGCAGGGAAAGACAGAGGAAAACTAAGAATGATCAAGTCTTTGCAATAATTGAAAAGTTACGTCAGGTGTCGGAATAATTGACGGGTATATATGTGTAGATGAATGAATGCGGAAGAGGCTAAAAATATTTTTAGAGACGGATTGGTAAAGCGTTCTATTCAGCTGCGAGAAAAAAGAATGATCTTTAGTTAAATAGCTAAGTTGTATTATTCGCAGACTAATATTTACTACAATTTTCATAATTATTTGAGTACTCACAAGGATATCACTATGAAGATCTGCATCACCAGCAGCCACATCCTCTTCTCGCAGGGTCCTCCGCCCTCGTACGGGGCCCCCGGGGGCGGCGGACTGACTCCGCCCCCCGACTTGGAAGGCCCCCCTATGACGCGTAGCAGCGCGCAGCACAGCCCATACACGGGCACCACAAGAGAGAAGGCGAAGGCCAGGATTATGGCTGATATGAAGCCTACCTCCACCCTTAGTGACTGAAAATACAAAGAAAACTTCAGGTGTATTAGTAAAAGGAAAGAAATACTACAGAAATAATCCTGTGAAGTACAAGGCGTTTCCGTGGTGTTATGGTTAACTGCCGTGATGGAGGTCCCGGGTTCGATTGCCAGGGGGGAGAAAGTAATTATTAGTGATTTTACAATATATTTTTTTTATATTACCCTGGACGGGTTTTGATCACCTTGCCTTTATGTAAGTTACGAGCCAGATAACACTGTGTCAATACGATACAGTGCCTTATGCACCATTACGTGCGAATAAGGGTTAGAAGAAGTAATATTAGATGGTATATAATATATAACTTATAGTCATTAATGTATTGGTACATGTTTTATTATTTTGACCAAAGATGTACTAGTTTTTTTTAATGTTTTCTTTATTCACCGAGAATTTATTTAAGTTCATGTTAACTAGGAACCTTAAGCCATGAAATGATTTTTTAGAGAAGGTACCTACTTGATTAAATAATATTTAGGGCACATGATTTAGTTTTATTTCAAGATATGTTTTTATTACTTATTGATTCTAGAGTATCACCCCACAGATATGAATTATACCAATAATATTGTTTGAGACGAAGCATCTTTATTTTCAGAATGAATCTCATCTTTGTTCAATCGTAGCAAGCTTAATACTTTATACACACACACACACATATCTTAAATATTCCTTTTTTTGTTATTGTTAAAAATTATTTTATTTACCTCGAATGTTAACGAAATTAATAAATATTTTTTAATTTTTAATTTTATCAATTTATTTCATAGATACATACTTTTTTACTAAAGGTATAACGGCTCTTTAGGCATGGCCTGTGTTGAGCCGAAAAAGTTTCATGTTAATTTTTATTTTATTAAATTATATACATTACATACAATAGATACAATAAAAAATTACAGTATAAAGGTTTTAGAATAAAATAATTACACGTGTGATTTTAATTAATTCACTTTCTACCTTATCCCTTCCAACAAGAAACAACCATCGACGGATACTGTTCTTAAATACATGATCGCTACTGGAATTCTCAACGGCTATTAAAAAATGTGATTTTTGCAAGCGGTAAAATACCAATTTATTTAAATACTATATTTGATATTGCGTCTCAATAATTACTATTGCGGAATATATTTACACATGGCTATCATATAAGACACGATATTTGGACGCGGAATATATTTACACATGGCTATCATATATGACACGATATTTGGACGCGATGTGTTTGGAAAGAAGATACACTTGCACAAGTATAAAGTAATGTAGAATAATAAATAATACCTGCAAGATAAGTTGTGGAACTGACAGCGTATTCCACATAACGTCTCGTAGCAGTTCTGAAAAATAGCGTAAACATCTCAGATGACAAATTCATACCGACTAACTTATTTACTACGACAACGAATTGCTTTAATATTACACCAAAGCAGGAAACGATTGAATATAAAATGAGCATAATGTGGCAAAGGGTTGTTTAAAAACTCATCCATGCATTACAAAGCCAATAACTTTCAGAATTCAGCTTTCTCTTCTTTCTACAAAAAATCCTACGTTGAATGTTTATGTGTAATAGTGTTTAGGTGTAATTTTTGAATGTTTGTATCCTTCTTTTTTCGCTGTTTATATTGAATATACATTTTTACTTTTAAAATACATTATTATATAGCACTATGTCTCTCCAAAAAAAAAATTACAAAAGTGCATGATTTTTTTTGCAGAATTTCTTATTTTTGATAGGCGTTTTGAAGTGATTTAAAAATATTCAATTTTTTTATTATCCGTAGGGCTATTAGAATAGTCGATACCAAATTATTAATAATATTTACGTTAATGCTTGATGTTGATTTTTCATGCCAAATTATTTTGGAATCTTAAGGTTTTACTTTTTTGGATTTACATTTTTATAATTTGTAATTCTTGCAGAATTACTTTTTAAAAAAAAAAACATGAATATTTGTTCATGGAACAATTTTGACAGAGTTTAGTACTCTTTATTACCGTAGTGTAGTGGTTGATGTATTTAACTGGCATGCAGGGTTCGATACCGAGGGGTTAAAATGAAAATAAATATTAGTGATTTTTCAGTCCAATCACCTTTCCCTTGTGTATTTAACGATCAAGATAACATTGCTTCTGTGATATTCAGTGCTATATAAGATGAGTTTTCCTACATTCTCATGCCCACTTAATATTTTCTAACTCTTTTAATTTTCTAGGACACTACCTTGTGGGATCAAAACGATTTTTTACCCAACTATTTTAGTTGAATTTATATGATTGTTATTTTGTTTCCTTCAATATACACGTTAGCATTTAAAACTCAATTGTTCAGTTTCTGTGGTGTATACGCGTTAAAAAATACCAATTTTATTTAGTAAAATTCGTATTTAAACCTTAAAATGAGCGTAACCTGAATCATAAATCATCTTAAGTAACAAAATGGACCTTTATAAGCTGAACGAGGTTGCCTTTTACTGCCTGTTAAAGAGATATTATATTTCACCGCAAAATTTCATTTACAAAAACGTTTATTCTTTTCGCGAAAATAAAACGTTTGTTCTTAAAAACAAAGTTATGAATTAATCTTAAAGAAATTTACAAACGTAATTCTTACCAGTCGGGAAGTCAAATGGGTGTAAAAATGTGAAAAATCCAGACAGAAATCTGAAGACAAATGTTCCCTCGGAGAGTTTAAGTGTCGGTGTTACGTACTTCTCTCTCGGTAGACTCGCGCTGAATCGTATCACGGTATCCCTGTCTCGTTCTCTCGCCTGTAGGGCGTACCACTTTTCGTCCTTGTCGTGCAGTTTAGTTATATTTAATATCGGCGGAGAGTTTATAGTTTGGTCCTTCTCTAAATCGGATATCGGTGTCTCCGTTCGGTAGCGGGAGTCGGTATCGGGGATATTTATTTTGCTAGTTTCCTCCGTGCCCGGTTTGTTTATGTTGGCCTTTTTCTTAAGGTAATCGTAAGAACCTTCGTTAGCTGTTGACTCGGAGCTCTGTTGTCCTTTAGTTTCTTTTATTGAGTTCGAGTTTTCCGACGCTGGCTGACTATTCTCCCGCGAGTCGTTAGAATCCATTTTGAATTTTACTTCCGTCTCGAAAGGGATTTCCTTGTTTATTTTATATTCGATGTTTAATGTTTTATTGACACCCCATTTACTCTTGTTATTATCATCGTAATTTTCTGTTTTTTTATCAACTGGGTTTAAGTCAAGTATAGCCCTCCTAGATTTATCGTAATTATGAATATGTGAAATGCTCTTAGAACCCTGAAGAAACTTATCACTAGATAAACCATGCACTCTTCTAAAAGGCGTTCTATCCTTTTCAATCTCTTCCATATCACGATCTTTGTAATAAAAGGAGTTATTTTTATAATAAGTTTTCATTTCACCGCAGTCTTCTGCAACTAAAGGCAGTGGAGGGAGTATTTGGGAAACATCCGTTGCGGAAGTGCTCTCGACACTGTGCGACTCGTCGAATGGATCCACATTGACAGAATTATTGTGTTTCGTACCTTCGTTCAAGAGACCATTTTCATTTTGTAAAAGAGAATTTATTACGATTTTTCCAATCTTGTCGGGAGAAATTGTGCCAAGGCTTTGGCCTTTTATTTCGTTTCCCTCCCTTTGAACATCACGTTGCAATGAGCCATTTTTCACAGACACTATCGGAGGCTTCCTGGCCACTGCCTGCTCCGTAATGTCTGTTAATTGTCTCTCAGAGTCGAGGGGTGAAGGCAGCCCCTTCCCACCCCCCGGATCTCCTTCCAGCCCCGAAACAATTTCCCTTATTGGAACCCGCTCGCCAGCTTTCTCCGATCCAATATCATCATTAATACTGAGCGCTCCATTAGATCCATTTGCTAGTGGTAACGATGTGAAATGACCGCTGAGATTTGCTTGATTTTCCCCTGCATTATGTTTCTGTAGATAAATCCCGCCAAAGCTTTCTACGTTTATAATTCTTTTAGAGTCGTTAACGTTTGAACTATTTCTAACTAAGTCAACTTTTAATATTGTCCTCGTTGCATTCGAAGATTCTCCGATAGTTTTCCCCTCCACTTGATGCGTAAAGAACATAAATAAGGTTGCGAAGGACAATACGAAGGGAAAAGTTACAATGCTCCCTCGGCCTTTTATACGGGTCATGGCGTTGCAGTTAGATTTTTTATCGGAACTTCCGCGGAGACCCCCCGCTTGTGTGGCCGACATTTTGTTGCTGCTGTTTATTGTCCTAGAAACCCGAGTGTTTTATTATTTCCCATGTTGTGTTTAAACTGAAACTCGCGCATAACATTTAATATTCGACTGCGGATGACGTTAATGGGTTTTTCATATTTTTTAACTCTTGATGAATGCACGTACAAAATGGTTTTTCACTCACTGCGCGGGGTTATTCGCAATATATAAAAACGGCACAAACACCGTATCTCAACAATTACATACGTCGACTCTAGTTAGACTTTTTCACTTATCCTCATATAGAGTATTCTAAAGCCAAACAATCAATTTTCTCACTCGTAAGTGGAGGTTATTTTCCGGTGGTAATGAAACTCGACAAGGAACAATATTTCAAAAGCAAATATACGGAGCGCGATCATTCTTAGTTAAGGCGGACACCGTGTAAATACTGTACTAGTACTAGCTCACTTCAGGTAAAGAATGTACTAACAGTGGCTGGGGAGGCTAATAGCTAGTTGGATTACTACTTGGTAGGTTACATAAACCAGTGCTTTCACGACAAACGTTGAAAAGCAAACGAACAAATTAAAATAATTAATAAATAACAAAAAAAAAATTTCTTAAATGTTTTTCGCAGATACTTTGGAAAATTTTATAAACTGTATAAAATTAAACAACTTTCTTTTAACCGCTTTTTTATTATAAGTACGCTTTAGCCTACCGGATTTGACAAGAACCTTGTCGAAACCGGTAGGATTTAGGATTTTTTACGAAGTGTGTGGAAGTTTTTGGTAAGGGATTGTAACTAATTATGAGTATTTTAATGTTTTTCATGTTTTATAATTTAATAAACCCTGATGATGACAAGGTTCTTGTCTAAACCGGTAGGTTAAAGAGTACTTATAATAAAAAAGTGGTTAAAACAAAGTTCTTTTATTTTATGGATTTTGAATGGATAAAAAATTGGATTTTGTAAAACTGGATAATTGTAGCTCTTGTGGAATAAATATTTTAAGTTTTGAAAACAGATTAAGCGGTATTAACTAAGTAATTAATTATGTAAAATAAAATTGTATTCCTGCGCTCCTTATCTATGTAAGAAATGGAAAATATTTTGTCAGATACAGATGACGTAAATGAAGATGCTTGAAGTGAATGTTATCATCATTATATGGGAGTGTATATGGAAGAGGAAAAGTATATCAATAGAATGTGAGATGAAGCAATACCTAAGACACTCGGGGTTGCACACCCTTTTCATTTATCTTATTATTTACATAATACATGAAATGCGTAAGTAAGAGAAATTAATTGAAAATTTGAGATGCTCATTAAAATATACAGTCACACACACGCACACACACACACACACACACACACACACACACACACACACACACACACACACACACACACACACATACATGGAGGGACCGGGATCGACTCTTTAATATTAATGACTTCTACATCAAATATTAATTTTACAATTACCCTGGACTAGAACTTGAAGGGCAAGTTTGTTCATCATGCATTTATGCAATTAACGATCAAGATAACACCACCGCGATACGATTAAGTGCCTTATGTACTATTGGATACAAATAAGGGTAAGAAGAAGATATATAAATTTTACATTGTATATTTGGATATCTACTTTTGTCCGCCTTCGTAGTGTAATGGTCAGCACGCTAGGCTACCATGCTGGAGGTCCCGGGTTCAATTCTCAAGAGGGTCAAAATAAATATTAGTGATATTCAGTCTAATATTTATTTAATATGACCCTGGACTGGTGCCTGAAGCAAAAGGCTGATTACCTTTCCTTCGTGTATTTAACGATCAGGATAACACTGCTTCTATAAGATGCAATGCCCTATGCACCATTGGGTGCGAATAAGGGTTAGAAGACTTTAATAAGGCATAAAACTTTTACTTAAAAAAAATTATTGTAAGCATTTGCGATTTAAAAAAAATAGAATTCTTTTCTGAAACCATTATCAGATAAATATTCACATTTCAGAGCCATAAATGATATCGTTTTGACCGTTTATTTGAAATATTCTAAGAGATCTGACAGGGTATATTTCACGATTTTCCTGTCTGAACCATTTATTTTTGGATGTGAAACCTTCAGAAGACAAATGGCCGAATAATATCAACCCCGACATCAACTAAAGCAATTTTTGAGTCATCAAAACAAAGTAGTCCTCTGTTATCTTGTTCGCAATGTTCATTGTTCACCCTTCCGTGTAACGAGGGGCTGCGATGACATATAACTTGTAATAGTTTCTACTTTTTTCCGCAATTAGTGTTCAGAATTTCTCGTTGAAAAGTTCAAATTTTCAGCTTCGCATCATTCAGTAAAAAGCGCCGTAGATTTTAATTAAAATCTCTCATTTTTCTTTAAATGCGGTGTTTAAAAGGAATATATTTAACTGTCATTGATTGATGTGGGAGTAACGTGATGGTATTATTTATCCATTTTAAAACTTACCGTAAAATTTGTGAATAGAAATAAATTAAATTTATAATTGTGACGTCTCAATATGGATAGAACTGGTGAATATTGCACTGTGTAAAGTAATTACTCAACCAGTCAATGATAGGTCATAAGCCCTCTAAATAACAAGATATCCATATTCTTCTTCATCTTTGTTGAGCTATCAAAAACGTAAAAATAACTCCTAAGTGGAGAAAATCCAGATTTGTGACCAAGTAAAATAAATAAAAATGTTTTTTATACAAAATCTTAAATCTCCTATTGTTGTTTACTGATTGCTTTGGAATTTCGACATAACAATACATTCTAATACGCTCTTGTTTTTTAATAAAACTTGTGACATGTGGTTTTATCAATGACTAAAAGCTTTTTTGATAATCAGTTCTTTAAGATAATGGCAGCGCCATCCGTTGAACATAATACTAATACGCACATTTCAAATATTGCTCTTGGCAGGTTGTTTGCTTCTTGACAGTTGCTGAGCATTTGATTGTTTTCGATTGCATTGTTGTTTCATATGTTTTTGATATTTTCATTGCCTCACTCAAGTCAAGTATTCTGAGATTTTAAATGTATTTTTTTCTTTATCTTCCATTTAATCTGACTGAGCTACAAACAAGAAAAAGCACTTATTGTGAATATTAATAAATATATATTTATCTATAAAAATATTGGGCCATGTCAAAAAAATTATATTGTTAATAATCTTTGAAAAATAAATATAAAATTAAAAATGAATAGTTTGAGATGGTGAATTAATAAGACAATGAACTGTCTGCATTAGTCATATAATTCCACACCGTGTTTGTATGGCTTCCCATCCTCTATGTAACTCCAGTAAGCATATTAAACAACCCGAGGCTATAACAGACAATACGAGCACATCTAAACAATTGTTCGTTTGTAAGTACAAAAAGGTAAAAAGATAGCATGGTTTTAAATTTGCTTAACGCAGCATAAAATTGTAATTACTAGTACAATAGTGCAAAATATAAAGCAATGTAGTGATTTAATTATATAAATAAAATGGCTTCGCATAACGTTGTCTTTTATATTAAATTAAATAATTAAGGTTGTAATTATTTATTCGGCAGTCGCTAAGTGGTAAAATCATTCCATTTCATAACTTGGTAATTACTATTAATTCTTCAAATCTATTGTGACACGTGTTTCGATGCATTCAGCATCATTACACAATATTGAAACTCCATAGTTTTAATTTGAAAAATGTTTGCAATCAAACTATTTGCCTACTCGCATGAAAAGATTTGAAAAAAAAAATCAAAACTGAAATTCGGGCAAATCGTTCTGATACGAAAAACGGGTCTATAATTGAAACTCTTCTTAAAAATGCAAACCTCAAACTTCTAGAAATATGATTTGAATGCTCAGTTTTTTTTTAAACAAAAACAGCTCGAACGGACTATTCTTGATTAACTTTCAAATATATATCTCGGAGTTGAATAAAACAACCAAGATATGCTTTAAATCAGAAATTAATCAATGAATAAAGCATTGATAAACTTTTATTATAAATATTATGGAACAAATTTAAATATCAAAATATCAATTCATGCAGTTTTGAATGTGGATAATTTTTTATTATTTTGAATTCAGCGCTTTGTCAACCTCTATTGTCAAACAATTCGGTCTTAATTCGTGAACTATATGAAGACAGGGTACTTAGACTTAGATTTTTGGATAAGAAAAGAATATATTGAAGGAATGGATACGATATAAAAAAGAGGAATCAAATAATTGGTGGCTAAAAATATACAATACATATGTTCATATTTATATATAATTTTAGTTTATGTTATAAAATGTATAAACCATATCATCAAAAGAAAACTGCACACTTTTCCTTATAACTTGGAATTTTTTTTTTTTAAAATACATTAGTAATAATTTAACATGTCTTACTAACATTTTAAATGTTTGTTTGTTGCTGAGTAACGCGCTTAATAAAGAAAATCAATAATCCACCATAGAATTTTTAAAATATAACTTAAAATAGTTGTAAATTCCTAAAGTTTGACTTGCTTGAATTATTATTAGTAATTCGTGTATTAATTTGTATGAGATGTTCTTTGCAATAAAATTCACAAACATTTTTATCGTTTAAAATATACTGTCTTAAATATAAAATTGATTTGTCGATGTAACGGAAACGCATAAAATACAAAAATACAATGTGATAAAAATATTTGCATCTTTTCAATGCGATTTTATGTGATAGAGAATTGATTTAGTTTCTTTTTTTCTGAATACAGTCTCTCTCAAGATATAAGAGTCAATACATTAAAAAGCCCCTTTCATTCGTTGTATGTTTGATTTATTAACCAGAGAACAGATCGTATTTATAACGTTTTTATTCGCATTTCCGTTGATTTATAGTCATGGAAAATATAAGTTTATTTTTTAGGCCGGGGACCTAAAGCAGATAACCCACCCCCGTGATCCGGCCTAAAAGCCTTACAGCGGTCCAGGGAGGAATTATTTGCAGAAGTCACGAGTTGCGTGCCGAGCAATAAAGGAAGAGAGGAAAGACATCCGAAGAAATCGACATTCTCGTAAACCCGCATAGTTCTATGAATACAGAAAAGCAGAAGTAAAATCCGGAAAAATATATATATTTTTTCCTATTGTCATATTAGAAATCATTAACAGAAAATATCATTGAAATTTATATTATAATAAACTATTGTTTTCCTAGCTATGCCTATGATTTAAAATTATAAGTTAATTTTTTTTATTGGATACCTACTGTATATTCTTACTATTTAAGGTAAAATATATTTTATATATTCTAATGGAGACAGTATTTATTTAAAGAAAAAAATAGAGTATATTTTATCTTAGTAATGTCAAGAGATAATTTACATATAGAAATCTCATTAAAAATAAATTACATTATAAATGGAATAATAAAAACTCCAAAATTTATAAACTGAATGGAAATAGCATTAAAACTTGAATCAATTGTTTTTCTTCAATTTTGGCTTTTAATCCACAAAAATTTTGAATTACTCGTATTTTTTAATGAATTTTTTATCCTTTAACCTTTTTTTGTTGTGTTGAAAAATTTCCTACAAAAAAATGATATTTGAATAAAGAAGTAATTAAAAAGTTAAAATATACTAATTAATATGTATGAGTGTTAAAAATTCTGACAGAGTAATAAAATAAAATGCTAACATCTTTGATTGGCGCTGATGCAGATTTTTTTTTGGTTACAATCAAAACTTAATCATATTCAAACTCGACTAATTTTCTTACAATTAAATTTACAATACCTCGCAAGAAACTTTTTTCAATTATTTAAGAAAATAATGTCGAATTTTATGGTAGACAAGAGAGAATATATCAAAAAGCGGCTTTAAATATTTCAGTTTTATAATTCTTTCTCTTTCATTTTTTGTCAAACATTATATCACATGATGAAATTTACATTTTTTTCTTATAACCTAAGACATATGACGAATTTTTGTTTTCTTAAACTACGTACTCTCTAGCCTTTATGGTATTTACTTAGGAAAGTAATAATATTTCTACTCAGCTTTTGATCACGTCCTCTACCAATGTAAGTAGAGCCCAGAGTAATGTGTAAACCCTTTGTGTAAAAGTCAAAGAGCATTCACACAATACATGTATTTCAGAAACAACATAAAAGGTTTTGCATTTATCTCTATTTGTTTACAAAATAAAACAGCATGTATTTACTCGTATACACAGATTTTCATAAAACAGCAAGTTTGTAATGAAAACCGATTCAAAATATAACCTAAGAAACTTTTTCGTTAATTATTTTTGGAACAGATTTAAATAGAGGGTTTATCCTTAGATTGCGATATCTCTGAAGTATTTTTGCTTTGATAAATTATTTGCGAAAATTTCTTAAATTTCTTCAAAATGTTTTTTTCCTGGTATTTAACATGGTTTTTCTGTTTTATCTTAAAAGTTGTATGAAACCGAATATTTTTAAAATTCCTTTTTGATAAAAATATGCCTTTAGGTAAAAGACTCGGTTAACTCAAAAGAACCTAAGATTTCGTAGTTAAAATGGCTGGGTTGATTATCTTGATAAAAATACTTGAATGTTTTATTGTAAATGTTTTAATATTTAAATGTGAACGTTTTAATGTTTTCACAATTATTTCATAACTATTTCGATAACTTTGTATATAAGATGTTAATTTTAACATGAATTAAATGTTAGTTATCAGATTTCATTATTTCTTGAGTTATGTGGACTAGTTTAATAGAACTAGTTTGCAGTGTTAATAACATATAAATAAGAAAACGATACATTACACACACGTAAGGAATAATTATATTAACTGAGATTAAAGTAGATCATGCTATTGTCTCAGAGCTAACGGTACTTTTTAATACGAGTATTCTGTCCGATGTACATCTATGTTTTATATATATATATATATATATATATATATATATATATATATATATATATATATATATATATATATATATATATATATATATATATATATATATTTATACGTACAAATAAATGTGTGAATGAATATATACAATAAGTTATTTTTAACCTTTTTAATAACAAATTGTATTATAACATATATCTTTCTAGTAGCTAACGTATGCAGGTCAAAGCCCTACCGTCTTTTTTCCAATTACGCGGTAAACTTCCAAGTCCTTTGCACGAATAATTTCCTGGAAATATTTCTACTCAAGTCTGCTTGCTGGTATATTTTTCATTTTACAGTTTCCTGCATTTAAAAATTGGAAGATATATTAAATAACACTCTGACGGATCGAGCAGGATTATATGTATTTTAAACTATATATCAGTTTGAGTTTAGAAATAAACGATTATTTTTTTATCTGATATCCCCAAGTTTGTATAACTACGTACGTATGTTGATTTTTCAAGTAAATATATTTTTTAACGCGGTTGCAACCTTTTTTAGTTTAATTATACTATGTTGAGAATAATGAGAGTTTAAAAATATTTTAATTTTATATTGAAATACTTTTTTCAACAAATAATAGTCCTTAAACTGTGCAAATAATTCATACATTTAATATAAACACAGTTGTAATTTAGTATTTAAAACAAATTCTTTTATCCTTCTTATGAATATAAAGTTAGTGAAACTTCTTTTACAAGCATTTAATACAGTACTTGATGTTTTATCAATATGGTAAAAAAGTAATAAAGTTTTTATGCTATGTTCTACAAGGTAGGACATTCCCTGATAGCGATATCGGAGTAGTGCGACAAACATAAATTTTCCCATAATGATGTACTTAAAGAAAACCGAAGCCATTAGAACTTCACTTTGATTAAACACAAAAACAGTCAATAAAGTACCTGCTTGGATAAAAAATATTAATATACGTTTAATTTAATGATGGGTGGAAGATGTTGGGGTTTAACGATGGATGAGGTATGGAGATAAAATTGATGTCAATAAAAAAATTAAAATGTTAATTGGTCGAAAATATTTATTCTTTTAAATTTATACGCCGATTGCTTTAAAATTTTGGCACATTGCATTTAAATACGTGCGTGTTTTTATCTACTAAATATGCCATTACTGTAAAAAAAGTATTTTTACACAACAGAAAAATTTGTTTTTATGTCACAGGTAAAAACACTTACCACACATATGGTATATGTAAATATCCGCATATTTGAATACAACGTTGTGTCAAAATTTTCAAGGAATCGGTGAATAACTTTTGTAATGTATTTTTAATAAACGAACATTTATATACAACATTTTGAGTGTGTCCAAATACTTGTTCACAAATCTGGATTATGGGAGTTATTTTTCATATAATTTTTTCGACATTTCATCAAAGATGAAGAAGAATATGGAAGTCTTTTCCTATGACGGTCGTCAGCCCCCTAAATGTCCAGACCTCCATATTCTTCTTCATCTTTGATGAGATATAAAAAAATGAACATTTACATATTTTTTTAAGAATTGTAAAAAAAAATATGAACTTTGGACATACCCATCCCTGAAGATGACAAGTTTTTCAGACAAATTCATTGGAGGAAAGTTCCAAAAACTAATGTTTTTAAAACAAAAATCAAGAATCATTTCCCATAATTTTATAAATGAGTTACCAAGTATTATATTTGCTAAAAATATTTAATAAACTAAATTTTTATTTTAACATTAAAATTTTTAAATTCTAATGACTTACAAATGATTTATAAAATAATGTTCCAAATTTTATTACTGTGTTTTAGAACAAAAGGAGAAAAAATATTTAGATATTTATGATAAAAAAATGAAATATTTTATTCATTTTCAGCAATTTAAAAACACTTAGTACTGCGAGAATCATCGTTATACAGCATCTTATACTTAGTAGTTAGTAGAAAGATTTACGACTGGCCCATGTTGTATAAAAAGGGATAAAAATATGTACCCTTAAGATCTTAGATAGCATTTTACCTTCGAGTAGGAATACTTTCTGTTTTTCCAATAAGGACGGTTCGACATAAGAGCGTCGGCGTCACTCACCCCTTTATTCATAGACAAAACCAGAATTCTGAATGCTCGACTTTTCCCTTATTTATTTTTTTTAAGTTCCAAGATGAGGGATTTTTTTGTCAATGAAAAAAGTGTTTTTTTTATTATTTATAAATATACATAAATTTCATGCTATTTCTGTGAGCCTAAGCCGCTTATTATTAGAAATAGGTATCAAATTGTAGTAGAGTGGGTTTGAACCGAGAAACTCTGAATCAAGAGTCAGCGACACTAACCATGGAACCGCAACTCGACACTCATATAATTTTCCGATGATTATATCATTTTTGGTGAAAAGTAAAATCAATTGATAAATTTCATTAATTGATTCGACAATAATTTTTTATACTATGTATCCATTTTCAATTTTAATTTTACCTGACTAAAATATTGAATAGGGGGGGTCAAATAAATATAAGTGATTTTTTCACTGTAATATTTATTCAATATTACCCTGGACTGGCACCTGAAGCGGAGAGCCGATCACCTTTCCTTCATGTGTAAACGATCAAGATAACACTGCGTTTCTATGAAACAGTGCCCTATGCACCATTGGGATGCGGATAAGGGTTTTATTTTTGTTATTAAAATATTGAATAACTTGATAATGAAAAAGTAAAAATTAACTACATAACATAAATCCGAGATGCAATATTTATTGATAAAACTAATCGTTATACAATTATAATTACGATAAATGTTTTGATTTATAATTTAACATGGACAATTCTTTTGGTAAAAATGTAAAAATGGAAGTCAAAATGTATACAGGGCTTATAACCTGCCATTGGTAAAGTAAACATTTTAAATTTCATTATCTTATATTTCTGTGGTAATTAATATCTATCCATCTATTTATTTATTTAAAAGTTACTTGGTAAATACCACTTTTGAAATATGACATAAAAATAGTGGTATTGACTTTAAGCACCGAGTGAATTACTTAACAAGTAGTTTGATTATCTGCTGAAGAGCTTAAACCATACTCACACCTTGATATTTTTTCATAAAACGTCATCAAACCTAACCAAAAATTATAATTGAAAATATTCTATTGCTGCTTGGGAAGATCTTGGTGTTCACTATATAATGTTTTGAAAAAATTAAACAATTTATGCTGTCCCAGTTAAAACATGTAATTAAGTAAAATGAATATCTAAATGGTAAAGATATTTTTATAAACCTCAATTATTTAGAATTATAAAAAATATAAAATATATATATATATATATATATATATATATATATATATATATATATTTATGTATATATATATATATATATATATATATATATATATATATATATATATATATATATATATATATATATATATATATATATATATATATATATATATATATATATATATATATATATATATATATATATATATATATATATATATATTTAAATATATTTAAACATAAGTGTGGGTGCGTATGTGTGTGTGTGCGTGTACTTACTGGTCAGTAAAAAATAATCTTTGCGTTATATCAACGGACACCGAACCAATGAGATGCTGTGTCTTTTACACCATTGGCTGCGGATGAAGATATAAATTTGGAAATTATATAAATATATCATGACACCAATTTTCATCTAAACTTTTAACATATTTACTTTTGATTCCTTAATGAACCCCTATATATTTCAACCGAACGCTATGAATACGTGGATTAGACCCTCAATACTTGTGAATCACGAATCCTAAAATATCTTCAACCCTTAGCCATGGAAAACCCACCCCCCAGCCTGGCCGAGTGGGGTCAACATCCCTTCTTTGCGGGCAGAACTTTCCTTTTGATTTTTTTAGTAGACTAGGCAGACACCAAATAACATATATCTCTCTTGACATGATTGACCTAGTACTAACTTTTTAGAAATGCAGTCCTTGATCCGGTTTTTGGAATATCTTTTGCTGATATTTATTTCTTTTTGAAATCCTAGTTAATTCAGAATATGCTGGAATTCTGCTGCACAAGCTGTTTTTTAGGGTGATTTTATTTCCGCCTTCACCATATATTAAAAAGTAGAATGATAATTTTTCAACCTTGTGTTTTAAGTACGAATGGCGGTATAGGTTTCAATTCAATTCATACCCTTATCCGCACCCCAATGGTGCATAGGGCACTGCATTATATAAACACATTGAAAGGTGATCAGCCCTCCGATTCAGGTACCAGTCCAGGATAATATTGAATAAATATTAGAGTGAAAAAATCACTTATATTTATTTAACTCCCCCTGGGAATCGAACCCGGGACCTTCAGAACGGTAGCCTCAGAGCGTACTGACTATTACACTACGAACTGGGACATTATATAAAAACAAATTATAATAATAGATATAGGGCCCTCATGAAGTTGATGGGTGATGGGTGATGGGTGTGATATATTAGCCATATGTCATTCCATTGCAGCTTACATACTACACTGCAATGGAATGACATAAAGTGACGTACTTCCGATAGCAATAGGTCGCAGTGTTACGATTGCCAGCTAGCTGATTTTTAAAGCATTTATCCCCAATTACATACATGTGATTTATTATGTTTATTTATTTGTTTTTTTTTTTTATTTTCATTTTATAATACTATGTAGTTGGACACGAAATATGGCTGATTTAGTATTGCATATATACTCACAGCGTAGTAAAGTTGGCATAAAACAATTATTAATACACATGTTTACATTTAAAATTAAGACAAAATCCTCAAATTATGTTGACAAACACATTTTTAATTTTCTCATTTAAAAAAAAAATCTGTTAAGGGCGTGATGAAAGTTACAAAAATATTTTTTCAACGATTTTAATTATTAAACCATTTAGTAAACTATAAAATGTATAATTCATCAATAATGAAAAGTATGTAGGTAGACACATTTTAAAATTAAAAAAAATATTTATATTTACTGTCGTCAAAAAAATTTGATAAATCATAAAATTTGATATTTAGCGGAGTTAAAATTTTGGAGATATTTTTTTTCTTATAGGTAGTACATTTTTAAGTCATTAATATTATAAAATATTGTAAATTTTATTTAAAAAATCATTTTAATACCAGTAACGCATTTTGCAAAAGTAAATACCTAGTAAAATGCCCAAGAATAAAAAAAATATATGAAAATATTTTTTTAATAATTTAATAAAAAAAATAATAAAACCCTTACCGCACCCCAATGGTGCATAGGGCACTGCTTCATATAAACGCAGTGTTGTCTCGATCGATTACACATGAAGGAAAGGTGATCAGCCCTCCACTTCAGGTACCAGTCCAGTGTAATATTGAATAAATATTAGAGTGAAAAAATTACTCATATTTATTTTTACCCCCCTTGGGAATCGAACCCGGGACCTCCAGAACGGTAGCCGAGCGTGTTGACCATTACACTATGGAGGCGGACAAAAATTTGATAATTAAATAAATTTCATAATTGTTATTTGTAAAATCGTGCGCTCATGAAACATTTATTAAAGCTCAAAACGTATGGACACATTCCGCGAGGGATGAGGGATAGGGGTGTGCTTTCACTAAGACCCTCGACAGGTGTTTCACTTAAATATTGGCTTTGTTTCCTCGTGGCCTTGGAGATATCGCATGAAGAACGTTTCGGATTTACGATGCCTACAGCATTGGAGCTTGTTTTGTCGAAGCGTGTGTTCTGAGGATAAAATCTTAAGTGCTGATCAAGTGAGGATTCATTAGTGAGACTTTAATGATATACTTTCAAGTTTTTCATCGGATTTTGTTACAGAGAGGAGAAAAAAAATGAAATTAATTTTATCACTTTATAAGATTTTTTGAGCTCCGACTCCTATCAAATTCAGAGACATCTGATATTTTATATTAGACTACACGTTTGTTAAAAACAGGGAAAAACGTTGTTTTATTAACATAATATAAAAGAAATGCAAGAGTCAATTTATTTTTATGTAATCGTGTCATTTTTATTTGTTTAACATAGGGTGCATAGGGTACTGCATTTTAAATAAATATTGCAGTGCAAAATCACAAATATTTATTTTCACCCCCCCCCCCGTCCCCTGGGAATCAAACCCGGCACCACCAGTACGGCAGCTAAATACACTAGCTATTACACCACGGAGGTGGCTTGATATTACATAATTAATAATAGAAACTTGCAATAAAATTTAATTGGATATTTAATAAAAGTAATCACACATCTATTTTTATCTAAGAATGTAATTCCGTCAGCACGCTCGGCTACCGTTCTGGAGGTCCCGGGTTCGATTTCCAAGGGGGGTAAAATAAAATACATGTGGTTTTTTCACTGTAATATTTATTCAATATTACCATGGACTGGTACCTGAAGCGGAGGGCTGATCACCTTTTCTTCATGTGTAAACGATCAAGATAACACTGCGTTTATATGACACAGTGCCCTTTGCACCATTGGGGTGCGGATAAGAGTTTTTTTTATATATAGAATGTAATATTATGTACACATATTTTTTACGTAAAAATTAAAGCTCAAAATACAAAGTTTGTAAATCAGACACAAGTGTCGATAAGAAAATTCTCAATGTCAAAAAATAAACTTGTTTGTGTTCACTCTTAAACATTTTTCTTCTTTTCTTTTATTGGTTAAAGTTTGAATGGTGTGTAAAAAGCTACGGTTAGCAAGTCGTTGGAGATTAAAAAATGTACATAATATTTTTTTAACATTTAATCAAATTATTGTCATAGTATATTTATTTATATAACCGATTGAAAGATATCGGTTCTCTTCGGTTAAAATATCTTTAAAAAAAAGTGGAATCAATACTTTCATTTTCTTTTATTTGTAAACATCTTAATACTAAGTGCCTTATTAGAACGTCATGTATATACTTCAAATTTCAAACTTAATTTTTAACATAAATTCATAACATTTTGAGTGTGTCCAAATACATGTTAACAAATATGGATTATCTCCAATAAGGATAATTCCAGGATTCGGACCTCACTGAAACAGTTTCAGCTTAATAAAAAGCTTCTCTCATCTCACCATAGATGTCTTTAGTGAAATTCTAGTGAATTCGAACACTACGTTTCGAGTTTGATCAATATATCTAGAAGTTCCAAGAATTTGAGTAGTGTGGTTGTCAATCATGAGTAGAATTGGCGAATGTTACACGTGTGTAAAGTAATCACTTTAACCAGCCTTTGACGGTTGTAAGCCTTGTAAATGCCCAGATTTCCATATTATTCTTCATTTGTGTTGTTACATTTTACCGGCATTAAGTGGAGTTCAAATTAAGGTTAAGTCATTGACAATACTATCACATAATGATGTTTTATTCCAAAATTCAGTGGAATGGTTAATTACTTGAAGTCAGTTACAGTAAAGGTAAGTGTCAAATTGTTTTTTTTATATATTTTTCTTATAAAGAGTAATATTTGTGTTTTTATTACTTACACAAATATTTCAATTTCATACCATTTCTGTGAGCCTAAGCGGCTCATTACTAGAAATAGGTATCAAATTGTGGTAGTGTGGGAACGAACCGAGAAGCTCTGATTTAAGAGTCCGTGACACTAACCACGGGACCACAACCCGATTAGAAATGTCAATGTAACAATGTTGGATAATTTTCAACTGGGAAATTAGGATGGCCGTAGAGAACGAAAATCTCTGATTATGAATCACTTCAGAAGGAATTTGAAAGGATTTTATGTCGTTATTGCATTTTCCCTATGATTTTTCACGGGAACTCAACATTCTCGTAAAAGATATGTTAATGATTAATTCAGCAATTACTTTGTGAAATGGTATGTAGATTATTTAAAAAAAATTAAAAACCTGTAAAATACCACTTATTGAGTTTTATTTCATTACAAACGACTAGTTTCGAAAACTACAGTTGTTTTCATCGACAGGTGAAAAATAAAACTAACGATCAAAACTTTAAAAAAAATTATTAACATACCATTTCACAAAGTAAATGCTGAATTAATCAATAACATATCTTTTATGAGTATGTTGAGTACCCGTGAAAAATCACAGGGAAAAGTAAATAACGGCATAAAATCGTTTTAAATTCCTTCAAAATTCCATCCAAATTTCTCAAATAAAACTTAAAACGTGGTATTATTCAAGTGTTAATTTTAAAAAATTCTACACATGCCCTTAGTACTGATCGCAAACATAAACATAACAGAATACATAAATCAACTGCGGAACGCTCTATATGTCACCCTCCTTAACTGACGTAGATATCTCCACTACCGACCTTTACCTACTGATCGTCCCATTTAATTGAATTGAGTCGTTATCTTCAGGTATGGATTCCAGACCCTCGAGATAAATTTATGTTTGTGAGACTAAAAGGTTATGTAAATGATAAATTGACCGAGAAAATGGGTTGGAAAAGTATAAATGTTTTTATCATGAACTCAAAGAGCAGCTTACTTTAATTTTTGCAAATGTCTCGCAGTTGATATAATGAAATTAAGTGTATATTGGACCACAGTAATTCTATTCATGATTTATTTATTTGTAATATTGATTTAAAAAATGTACTACTATGTATTATTTTATTCATCCAATAATTAAACCAGGAATAACAACACGGAAACATTTCATATATTTAAGTATAAAGCTTTCTGCAATGGGACATATCGCTCACTCCTTTTAACAATGTCACATTGTCAATGTCATATAACTTTAAAAACGATCTCCTGAAAAAAATAAAATAAAATGTATTAAAAATAAATATCAAGCCACTTATTGAACTTTTAATTGTGCAACAGATCTTTTTAGGTAAAACCTGAAGGATTTTTCTCGATTTGAAAAATGTTAAGTATATTTAAAATAATAATTTAACAATACATTTTCTTCTAAATACAAAAACAACACTTTCTGCCCTGTAGCGGGTAAATATTAAGTTTAAAATATGCCACTTTTGCTGGGATATAGTACATTTTATGGGCATTTCGAAAACATGCACAACTGATTTTTGAAGTATGACGTTGTTGACAGGAGTGAGCGATATGTGAGATTGATTTAGAGTATGACTAAATAAATTCTACCTAAACAAAACAGCACCCTAGCAGTCCGAAATTGTACACATTTATCAAAATAAAAGATTCTGTATTTATCGGACTGCAGTGCAAATAACTATGTCGAAAAATTAATGCAATGTGGATATTCAATAACGGGCAGAATTATGAACCTTACGCAGATGTACAAAGGAATCACTTAAGCCAGCCTAATACTACATTGTAAACCTTGGAATGCTCAGACCTTCGTATTATTTATTACTTATTTCATAAAAACGATAGATGTGTCGTCTTAATTCAGTCACCTTTAACATTTATTATCCATAGGATGAAAAATCCAGTGTTTGACAGAATTAATAATTGAAAAATATATACAAATATTAATTTATGCTAACTCTATATTTCTCATGATTTTTATACTAGATTTAAAAAGATTAAAATTTATATCATTTATCTATTTATTTATTTATTTTAACATATAACAAACATAAATCAGATAAATTAAATTCCTGGTGAGTAATTTCCACAACTTATTTAATTTAAAATAAATCAAATAATTTTCATACACGTCTTAAATTTTAAAATAAAAATTTATAGATTTAAACTATTTTGACAGTATGACTTCTTTTATTGAGATTATCAAATAAAAAATGATACCGTCAAACCATTAAGCACATAAATACAACATTCCAAACATACCGATAAAATTCCAAAAATACCAGCAGATTTACCGAAACAAATATTTTATCAGATATCCGGTCTGCGACAAATTCCAAGGGATTCCTTCGGGTGGATGAATAAATGAAATGTATCTCCAACACAGGTAAAAGTACATTCATGGTTCGTGAAACTTTTGATTGAAAAGAAACCCTGCGAAAAACTTTGATTTCTCCAACTATATGCATAATTTAGAGATAAGCAAAAGTTTTGAAAATCATTTAATCGTGTGTTATGTCTCAAGTCTGTAAACATAATAAAGGTATGTAAATACATTATCTACCTCCGTAGTTTAATGGTCAGCAAGATTGGCTACTGTACTGGATGTCCCGGGTCTGATTCCCAGGGGAATTCAAATATATATTTGTGATTTTTTCACATTAATATTTATTCAATATTACCATGGACTAGTACCTGAAGCTGAGGACTGAGAACTTTCCTTTATGTGTTAATGATCAAGATAACACTGCGTTCATATGATGCAGTGCCCTTTGCACTATCGGGCGCAGATGAGGGCTTGAAGAAGATATATTGATTACCTCCATAGTGTAATTATTACCGCTTTTAGTTACAATGCTGGAGGACCCGGGTTCGATTCCCAGAAGTATCAAAATAAAAACACGGAGAGAAACGAGTTTTTTTAAATTTTATTTTGACATCTCATCAAAGATGAAGATGAATGGAAGTCTGGATATTTAAAGGGCTGTATATTACCTGTCATAGACTGGTTAAGTGATCACTTTACACACGTATACATTTACCATAAGCCATAATATTTATTCATCATAACCCCTGTAAATACCAAGACTTCCAAATTATTATTTTGTTGAGATGTCGAAATGTAAAAATAACTCCCAAGTCGAGATAACCAAATTTGTGAAAAAGGATTAGGACACATCTAGAATAAAGTGTTTTTTTTCACTCTTATATTAAATTTATATTAACCTTGACTGGTATCCAAAGTGTAGGATTGATCACCCTGCCATCGTATTGTATAATAAATCAAATTAAATTGCATTGATTTAATTAAGTGCCCTATGAACCATTGGGTGCGTATAAGGGCGAATAGCGGTAGTAGAAGTAAATTTAATTATGTGTTTTGGGATTCAAAACTAAATAGTGATGTTAAGTTGGCAAATAAAACCTATTGTTTACGATCGTTTTTTAAGATTTAAGATAGTAATTATATTATTAGAGTTTCATATAATTTTAATCCAAAAAGCACTCAAATTAAATGCATTTAAAATCTTTTCATTTGTTTTCTGCAAAAATGAATTCTCTTTCGAATCCTCGTTAAGAAGGTTGTCTTCCTCGCTGCAGTTTCACTGAATTTATGTAACGACTGGAGGCTCATTTTTTCCTCTTTTTCATCCCCACACCCATTCCACCCCTATTCTTAGTCCCATTCACTACCAATCTGCTCCCGGTCGCCTTGAAACCGATTTCCTATGAGATAATTCAGGAAAAAAAAACATAATTGAAGTTTCATTGAATACTTCTATTACGGATTAAATTATACCGAAGATTAAGAATTGAAAAGTAGATTTAAGAATCAATTATGTATAAGTATTTCATTTCTTTAAGATGCTACATTCGAGTCTTGATGAAAAAAATGTGATCAAAAAAGAAAATTGTTATAAAAACTCCACATAAAACATATCTACGATAAAAGTACAAATAATGTTTAATTTTATATTACTTGAATTCTTATATGCCTACAAAAATAAGTCTTAAGTACAATACTTTCGGAAATATAGGTGATTCTTAATATAGGAATAAGGAATATTTTTATCACCTACGAACGGCACATGAAAGACATTATGTAGAATATAAATATGTTCATTCAAACGAGAACGTATTATAATATTTCCATCTACGATTCCACAGAAAAAACATATTACATATTACAGGTTTTAGAATACGGCATTATATTTAACTCGATTTAATATTCACATTTTTTCGATTCTCACATACAGCAGTGTTATAAACGTATTATATTCATACAATGAAGCATGAGTATTAACAAATATCTATAAATTTTCTCTAAAAAAATACATAACCAATTCATAAAAAAGTCCTTCCGCGTATAACGCTATTTAACTTTTGAAATGAAATAAAAAATATGAGTATGATATTACGCTGAAATTAGCATGTTATTTTTTGTACTAAATATCCTTCATTTGTTCCCTGATGAGTCACATTTTTCAGGAACAACTGTATTTTTTCACAAGTAAGTTCTTTTCTCTCCAAGCGACCAGAATAAATGAAAGAACTCTTCATGTGAAAAATGGATCATCTCTAATGACTTTCAACAAACGCTTTAAATTTCGTCATCTCATTACCTGATCCTTTATCCTATACCTTCCTTGCCATCAATTAACAGCTTCATTAATATAAAATGTATTTTTTCCATTTGTACTGTGACTAATTTTACTTTGTATTTTTTATGCTTTTCTGCAAATTAATTTCAAAGGCTGTATAAGGTTCAAACTTTAACTAGTATGACTAGTCTGTTTGTTTTTGGTGGATTGGAAGATTTTAACTTTTAGCATCTTACCCATCAATGTACTTATATTCTGTATAAAAAAGTTTATCGAAGGATAAACTTAATTCAATAACACGGTTTTCTTCGTGGGAACTAAGTTTTCAAACCAGAATTAATATATGTATGTGGTATTTAATTTTTTTTCTTCCTTAATTTTGTGCGTTTCCGATTATATGACCCAAAGTAAAATAATTAAACTGCTTTAAATTAAAGTCAAACCCAGACCTAGTTATCAAGGGTCAGGGGCATTTTTCTCTTTGAAGAATGTCTCTCTTATATCCATGGTTTCAATATATATGGTTTCTAAATGAAGGGACCTTGAATTGACTTTCTGTAAAAGAGGTTTCCCTTATGGGCAGATCTCTTATATCGATGTTTAACTATAACATTTTTTATCAATAATATTATACAAAATCTTGAAGACCAGTAAAAGAAATGCGTTTCGTAAAAAATTTGACAACGCAGAATTTTGTTATTTCTATGATAAGTTTTAGATGACTAAAACAGACTTGTAAAAACATTTTATAAAGTACATTAAATTTTCCAAGAGATTTCAACTCACTTAAGATCTTTTGTCCGTGTTCGTGAAATCTCTTCTTGACCGTCTGTACCTCTGTGTAAAGAAAATCTTACGTTTTGGGAAGAGAACATTCTCATTTTCAGAAAGAAGCTTATGTAAAGATTATACTATCATGTATATACATTCATATGTTTGCAGATGTACATAAAATATTTTCAAGTATTAGAAGATTTTGAAATAATATATATATTCCAAATTGTTTTTTTTTTAAAGAGGGGAATATAGATTTTGGTGTTAAAGAAGAGTAAGTAGGGAAAATATAAATGAGTTTTTAATACTAAATGTAAATTGAAATGGGGTTGATAATTAATTTTTCAAACAAGACATTTTACAAAAACAAAACAGCAATTAATTATTAAATTAAACAATTATCAGTCTGAATAAAGATTATCTACGGATTTGCTTAAAATAAAATATTTTTATGCTTTTATTTAATTGATTTCAAAAAAGTCTTTCACTGCAAAGCTTTGAAAGCTTTCAAGACTATATGTTACATCCTTTAACTCTTTACATTGCATTAGATGTACTTATTGAAAAGCTAATACTATAAAAGACTGAAGATTTTTCGATCCGACATTCAGCTGATCTTTGAAAGCTTTAAAGCTTGTAAAGAAGCAAAAATGCTCAATTTTATATATTTTTTGAAAATCATATGCATTTTAAATATTATTCATATTACATTTGATATCAGTGACTGATATAACGTAAACGAAGAGTATATATATATATATAAATATTTATATATATATATATATATATATATATATATATATATATATATATATATATATATATATATATATATATATATATATATATATATATATATATATATATATATATATATATATATATATATATATATATATATATATATATATATATATATATATATATTTATATATATATAACATTTTGTCGTGATGTAAAAAATTTAGCGCAAACGGTAACAAAATATTAGTTATTTAGTTTAGTTTAAAACCTGCTGGTTTTAAGACGTGACCGTCTCTTCGTCAGGATAATATTACACAAGCACGCAAGCAATTTCACTTACAAACGCAAAACCTGAGATCACATAGGTCATTGGACCGACTTATGCAGGTTTTTAAATTTACTGAATTATTCAATTTAAAATGCTTTAAATATTTCAAATAAAGATATTGGTCTCATAGTTTGCTTCCGTAGTAAAATGGTTAGAGAGTTTAATCAACGTTCTGTAGGGCACTAGTTCTAACTAGTGCCCTACAGAACGTTGATTTCTAAAATCTATTTTCAAGACCGGATAAAATAAATATTAGTGACTTTCATTTGTAAATAATTATCAAAATAACTCATCCTCATCACAAAGATGATCCAGCATCTTATGCATCAAAATTTAAGAAATAAAATGTTTATTTTGATGTTAAGTAGTCATTACCTGTGTGTGACAGCAAGGTAAAACATATTTCATATGTGACTTTCTAAGACTCCATAATTTACTATGTTCATTTTCCTAAGTTACCATAAACTCGAGAACTAAGGGAATCTTCCCACTTGAGAATATTGCTCGATAAAACTTGTGAAGTGCATTTTCTAAGAAGCAGTTCACGCGGTACTAAGCTAAGAGTGTGTAGTTTGTTGTGAAGTGTCCAAACTGTCCGAGCCTCTCAAAGTTATATGAGGGCATATGCTCCTAACTCTCTATGAATCCAGATTGCTGGATGTAGAACATACTTTACTAAACTAAAGCGCAAAAACTGGGCCATAGGGAGAATCACTAGTAGTTACTTCATTATTCAATAATTATGTTTTTAATTTATTAATTAAAAATTGCCCGAAATTTTTATTTGTAAGTATATTAAAAGTTAAAAACGCACAAAAAATAAATGTTGTTTTTTTAATACGTTTTGTGTGCTATATTGTTTTATTTATTGTTTCGGCATTAACTTTGTGGTAAGACATGTTACAATGATTAAAGAAAACACTTCGTTTTTTACCACTTGAGTAAAAGTGGTAAAAAACGAAGTGTTTTCTTTAATCATTGCTATATTGTTAATATGAAACTAACAATTTATAGATTTACTGTTATAATATTATTATTAAATTTCGTTTAACCATTTATTACAACTTGTTTGTCTTTTGTTTTAAATTTTGTATACATATAAACATATAAATTTATACACACACAAGTTATATGTTATGATTAAAAATCTCATTAGTATAGGTTCTGTAAGTTTTGTTTTTGGGTGTAGAAATCTGTTGTACAGTTAAAATGATAATTTCAGATATTTGAATATGTTATAATTATACTCGTATGTGTACTAAAACGAAGAAGAAAATGATTTTTCTTTTTTTCAAAACAATCTTTTTGATAAAATCGGTATCATCAAACTGTTTGTTTTCGTATTAAACTTATTTATTTAAATACTTATTTGTTTAGCAAAAAAATATAAATATGCAGTCGCTGAAAATCTTATTAAGTCGTTCGTTTGAATTTTCAGTGTGTATGGTTTAGTTTTTGCGCAAGTACCCGTTGATACTTTTCTCCTGTAAAATGCGCTTGTTAATGTGGGTTACGTATGAAGAGATGACACAGTTTCATGCTACAAGGATCCACTTACAGGATGTTCGTTTTGTTTCAATTATAACTCCCGACGAGTAGAAATAGAGTCGTGAAAGATAAAACTCTGCATCGAAAATATGATTTATTAAATTTAAGAATTTATTTTTAATAGAAAAAAATATAGTTTTCACCAGCTATATATATAACCTTCGTAATGTAGTGGTCAACGCGTTTGACTACCGTACTGGAAGTTCCAAGAAGGACTCCCAGGGGGGGGTCAAAATAATATGGGTGATTTTGACTCACATTTATTTAATATCAACCTGAACTGGTAAAAGGAGCGCAAAGTTAAAATAATACTACGTTGCTATGCAGTGCCCTTTATAGCATTAAGTACAAATAAGGGCTAAAAAATACAAATAAATCTCGTAAAAATGATTAACTTTTTTAAATAAATTGTGTACATTATTAATGTTTTCAATTTGTCAACAGTATGAGAAAACATACACGGCTTTTACAGCACATTGACTTTACTGTTGAAATGAATGAAAATTCTTTGCAAAGTGTAGTAACATCTCTACGATAGATCTATTTAATATATTCTGGAGAATCCTTATAACGCCTCGAGTTGTAAAAATCTCTTTTTACGTTTATCTCATCCAAGGTTTCATGAAGTGATGTGAAAAATAAGAGTTTTCTTTGTAATATTTTTATTTTTAAATAATTGCAACAAAATAAAATACTTACCCATTTTGAAATAGGATTACAATCTTTTGATAAATCATACTTTTCCCATGGGAGATATTATATTTTATTAATTGTTTGCATTCTTTTCATCTCTTGTGTGATTAAATGTGTCGCAAGAGAAACGAAACAATATTTCATAATGTAATATGGAAGTCTGGACAATTATAGGGCTTATGACCTGTTATCGACTGGCTTAATATTTCCTTCTGTATATTCATAAAACGTTTAAATCAAAGGGTATGGATTGAAAATACACATGACTATTGATTTTTATAACTTTTATGCTATAAACAATATATTCAATAAACAAACTCCCCAAATGCAATACTTGTGGAGTAATGTTTTTATTTTTAAATAATTGCTACAAAATACAATGTTTACCCTTTTTTAAAAAAGATACAATTGTTTGTACGTGGAGATTCTTTTAAAGTATTAAACATAGATGAAATATTTTTTGTATATCAAAACAATGACTTTATCGAAACGTATTGTTAATGACATTAATATGTTGTACCCGTATTTTTTGTTTGTTTTTGTAATACATAATAAAATGTTGACTATATCAACTATAAAAAAATTATTTTGCATTCTAGTGGCAGTATACCAAGTAGGTCTTCCTTCTTCTTCTTTCCGTGTTCGCTCCCTAAGTGGAGCATATGGCCAACACGAGACCACTCCAAGTCACTCTGTCACGCGCCATCTCCTAGGCTTCCTCCCAGGTCAGTCCGTCGTCTCGAAGTTGCGCTGAGTATAGTTGGTGAATGGTTGTCAGCGCCTTCCGGGGCGCCGGAATCCTCAGGGTTGGAAGAAGAGACATGAGGGGTTGATGCTCTCAGGTGGCATTCTAAGGACATGTCCCAACCGTGTCCACCTTCTCCTCTTCAGGACTTCCAGGATGAAGGGCTGTTGAGTTCTTCTCCTCACATCGTCATTCCTGATGAAGTCAAACCACTTTATACCCAAGTAGGTAGGCAAGTTAAACTGTTTATCAAATTATTTGAAAAAACGATCAGATCAAGTTAAAATTTCGATAATACGAGAATAAGAAAAAAGATCAATGTTTGTCGGGTTCACTATACACCCTTGAGAAAAAGATTCGATGTTATTTTGTTAGATTTGTAAATAATTAGCTCTAAAAGTGATTTGAATATTATTTTGAACGTTTCCAAGTTTTTGTTTTATACTCGTAATATATTTTTTCAAACGGTTAAAACACGTTTTACTGAAATATTTTAAACAAGTTAAATTTTTATTTTTTAGGGACAAAACTGAAGTATGTATGTATTTGCGAAATTTAAATCTGTTTGCGTGTTTTATAATTTATAAATCAGTAAAATTTTCATCTCATCAAATGATTACCAAGAAATTCGAGCTTATCCCTTAAAAACTAAGTTTTAATAATGAACAATATTGTAAAAATTTCAAATTGTCATCAATGAATTTTCTTAGAAACATATTTTTGTTATTTTTCACTCCATTTCAAGCGTTTTCTGTATTTATAAAACTAGCATTTCAATAGGTTACAATAAAGCAATGTTGTTATCTCGATTAGTTATAGTCAAAAAATCAAAGACATTTTTGCTAATTTATTTCTTTTAAAAATAAATTATTATATTTTTGTTATTTTTCACTCTATTTCAAGCGTTTTCTGTATTTATAAAACAAGCATTTCAATAGGTTACAATAAAGCAATGTTGTTATCACGATTAGTTATAGTCAAAAAATCAAAGACATTTTTGCTAATTTATTTCTTTTAAAAATAAATTATTACATTTTTTGATAAACGCCTCACTAAGCAGAATCCATGACGAGACGTTCATTTATTTATGTCAAGCATTTACCAAACAATATGAGTGGTATTTTAATGACAATAATATTGTAAAAAAAAAATAATCTCATTAAATTTTCATCAAAGAACTTTGAGGGAGACATGTTTTGATATAATTTTTTTCATGCTGAGGCTTTCTCGTACAACTATTAATAGTGTTTTAATAATTTCTATAAATACAGTGAAAAATTCATTTCATTAATTTGATATCAACGAATTTTGAGAGAGAAAAGTTTTTGATGTTATTTTTTTTATGCTGAGCATTTTTTTTATAAATAATAATATTTAGTTAAAATTTCATCTCATTAAATTGTCACCAGCAAATTTTGAGAGAGAGACATGTTTTTAATGTTATTTTTTTATGCCGAGCATTTCCCGTACAAACAAAACTAGCAGCGCTTTATCCGGCGCGCATAACAGGTGAAAGGGTCGCTCTCAGAAACCCCCTCCGCCGCCACCCGACCAACAGTAGGAAAGTAATTATTTTTATAGCCGCGGGCGATATGATCCCATTACCAGTACTGAATGCGAGGCGTTTCTGTTTGTGTCTATTCTATTCGATGGAGCTTGCAGGAAAACGGGCCTTTAAAATTTCAAAAGCCCCGAACGCCATCGGGTTTTTCCACAAGTGTACTGGATACTGCCATTCACGCTCGTAAGGATGAATTAATATAGACTGAATTTTACACTCCGAACTTTGCTGCCGCAACCCTTTAATTTAAATTAGCATTAGGTAACATCTTCTTCTTCTTAACAATATTCTTAATAAAGCTTTTAATTTATATATTGATATTTCTCAGTTACGTAATATATAAATATAATTCCTCCCACCCACACACATGCACACATACATATACACACACACACACATACACCCATACACACACACACACTCTCTTCTCTTACTTAAAATACAACAGTATTCGTTATATTACGATAATTGTAAAGAATTATTTTATTGACTTTTATCATTGTCGATCTAACTATTTTTAATATTTTTAATATATTATTGTATCAGCAGTATTATTTTCAAACAAATAAAAAATATATAAAGAATGTATAAAATAATATAATTCTTCTTAAAGGTGTCTTAACGTTAGATTTAATATCAAATGGTTTGATAGGAAAAAATATGAAATTACGAGTAAAAATATGAAAATATGAAAATATGAAAAAAAAGCTTCTTTACATCTCACCAATAGATGTCTCTAGTGAAGTTCTAGTGATTCAAGAACAAGGTTTCTAAATTGGTTCATATATATAGAACTTCGAAGTATTTGAGTAGTGTGGTTGTCAATAATGGGTAGAATTTGTGAATGTTACACGTGTGTAAAGTGATCACTTAAACCAGCCTATGACGGTCGTCAGCCCCGTAAATGCCCAGACTTCCATATTCATCTTCATCTTTGATGAGCATCCCAGGGATTATGACTTTACTTTATCACTTTACGCACTTGTGTTGCGTTCATAATTCTGCCTGTTGTTGAACATCTATATTGCATAAATTTAAAGTTTTATACATGCAATGAATGGTTTTATACTAATTTTACATATGAGTAGTTATTTAAAAGATTAGGAAGTATGGCTGACAGTGGCAGTATCAATGGAGAAACTTGAAAAGTATGGCTTACTCTTATATAACACTGAGATTCATTCCTTTTTAGCTAGTTTACATATCGCTCTGACTTTTCAAGGACGTCATAAATTATAAAACTTGATTTTTCAGGAGAATGTTTTTAAAGCTTAAAAATATAATACAATGTATTAAAAATAGTTATCAAGCCACTTTTTGATCTTTTTAGGTTAAATCTGAAGGTTTTTTCTCCATTTAAAAAATATTTTGTATTTAAAAAAAATAATTAAACAATACCTTTTCTTCAAAATGCAAAAACAACACTTTCTGCCCTGTAGCGGGTAAATATTAAGTTAAACATATGCCTCTTTTGCTAGGATATAATAAATTTTCTGGGCATTCCGAAAACATGCACAACTGAAAATTTACGATTTTTGATTTATGACGTTCTTGAAAGGAGTGAGCGATATACAATGCTTTAAGGAGAGAGCAAAAGAAACTGAAATAACATTTAAATTCTTAAATCTTCTTTTTTTCAACCATTTACTGTTAGTAAACGGTATCAAATAGTGAGTTTTTCACCCAACTGATGAAATTTGAATATAAAAGGTGTTTATTTACAACATTTTGAGTGTGTCCAAATACTTGTTCACAAAATCTGGATTATCTCCAATTACAGGAGTTATTTTCATTTTATTTTTTTTACATCTCATCAAAGATGAAGAAGAATATGGAAGTCTGGGCATTTACGGGGCTAACGACCATCATCGGCTGGTTTAAGTGATCACTTTACACACGTGTAACATTCACCAATTCTACCCATTATTAACAACCACACTACTCAAATTCTTGGAAATTCTATATATATGAACCAATTTAGAAACCTTGTTCTTGAATCACTAGAACTTCACTAGAGACATCTATTGGTGAGATGTAAATGCCCAGACTTCCATATTCTTCTTCATCTTTGATGAGATGTCAAAAAATAATAATAAAAAAAAATAATATTAAAAAAATAATATTAAAAAATAATATAAAGGTGTTTATAGTTAAATAATTGCAATTCAACGCAACCCGTGGATAACTCTAGGACATTCCAGATTTTAAACAAACGAACAACTAACTTCATTTCTTTAGTATAAAGGTATTGCAATACTGTAAAATATTCACCATTTTTGAATACGTTTACTTTTTATAAGACGAATGAAAAATTGTCGGTTGCGTATGAAAAATGATACTAAAGTATTAAGAAGACCCTTGTACAGGGGTTTCTTTCTCACAAAAGTGACCTTAATTTTAAAAAGGGTCTCACCCTATGAAGTATTACGTACCGACTATCTACACTTGTTTTATTATAGAAATTTTTCAACCACGAATATCTTCAAATATTTCTGAAGCATCTTAAGATTGAAAATATATAATAAAAACATTATATTTACAAAATAGAAAGAATCGACACCAATAATCTCAATTTCATTAATTTATTTATTTTCGTAAGCTGTAAAAAGATATTTCAAGAAGCAATTTAAAAAAACCTAAAAACTCCTAATAAAATAAATATCACACAATGCTTTAAACATAAAATTATCACATACTAATAAGAGCTCACTCAAACTTCCTTTTATTTTTCTTTCCATGTAAATATTTCATTAATAAATAATTTTTATTTGTTTACTAAAGTCCAGGTGTAATTATCTTATTGAAAAACCTTTAAACTGTAAATTATTTTTGTATCTCCTGTATGTTACGTTTATAATCTAATAATTGAAAAATATATTATTAAAAATTAAAAAAATTATATAAAAATTGTATTAACATGTAAGTATTCGGCTCAACACAGGCCATGCCTAAAGAGCCGTAAAACGTTTAATAAATGTATATATGAAATGACTTTGTTTATTTGAATGTATCTATGTATTATGAAAATAAAAAAAATAAAAAAATATATAGTTTTTTTCGGATATCATTACTCATACTTCCCCACTCCTCGTTATATTGGCCATAACAGTAGGAGAATATAATATACGAGAATATTATTTACGATTTATTCTTGAAAAAACTGAACTTGCTTCATTCTTTTTTTCCTCCTAACATACTCAAGTACATAGTGTAAAATGTAGTTTCAAAGTAAATTGTAATTATTTGTTGATTTGACGTTTATTTTGTAGAACTTCAAAGTTTTATTATTATTATTAATATGAAACCCTGTTTTCAGTCTACTAAATTGTATATATGTGTATATATATATATATATATATATATATATATATATATACATATATATATATATGTATATATATATATATATATATATATATATATATATATATATATATATATATATATATATATATATATATATATATATATATATATATATATATATATATATATATATATATATATATATATATATATATATATATATATATATATAACAATTGTGCAATAGTTTGATAATGCCCAAATGAGATGAAACAATTGTCACGATTTATTAAAAATAAAAGAAACAACTGAGTAGACTCAAATGAATATTTGATTTTAATTTTTAAAATGTTGATTAAAATTATTTAATAAATTGAGCAATGTGGGATGTCATATCTATTTTAAAGGATTTCATTTCTTTTTTTATAACCCCACATGCGTTCTTTGGATACGAGTTAGAAAAATACGAATACGCTCACAATGCACATAAATAATGATGCCATTTATAAAGCTCAATCTTTTGGCGTTATTAATCGAAACCTTGGCCCAAAATTCTGAAAAAAATATTACGTTTACATATGCGGAAGGAGAGTGTTTCGTGGATTATTTGGGTCAGTGCATTCGCAAGAGTTCTGTTTTATCTTACAAATATACAACAACTTTTATAACTTGATATTAAATCCAGTGCTTAATTTGTTTGAAAGTCAGCTGGAGATATATTTGGCCTAGAATTAATTTTACTTTGGAGCATTTGTGGGGAAGGGAGCATTTTATTTGGGTTATTATGGTGTAGTAGTGAAACGGACTGCATAATTTTAGGAGGGGTTTAAGTGTTCAATCTCATATGTTGCTTTGTATCTTGATTACTAGTTTATGTATGAGTATTGAAAGTTTGAAAATAATAATTTGATTGATATATTAAGAAAATCCCTTTCTTCAGTGGATTAAAAAATACATAAAAACATACAGAAGAATGTCATTACATGTTTGAAGACCGAAAAAAATATTTTAAAAACTTGATAGTAGTCAGGTAAAAATCGGCTAGTATATATGAGGAGATACATGAATATGAAAGAGGCTAATGTTTTTTACGTAAGGCAGAGAGTATGTCGTTCTATTCTCTCTGCCAACCCCTGCAGTCAAGCGAAGTCATGGTTAGTGAGTTTGTTTTATGAGAATATGTATGTAATATAATATTCTTAATATTACCTTTGGTTTTTTTATATTCCTGTTTACTTTACCCGATTTTTTAAAAAAAATTTTAAATGTCATATTTTTCCTTGGTATTTGTGTTTCAATGTCTTTTCAATTTCTTTTCTTTTGTATTTGTGTTTCAATCTTTTTAAATTGAATCCCATATCCCAAAACGAGAAATGGAAATTACTTATGGGGAATATTATACATTATTTGTATGATTTGTTTAAAAAAAAAGACAATCTTAATTTAAATATTCAATTTGTTTTTGGTAGCTAATTTATTTACAAAGTACATGAGTGCTTGAGGGTTTAGTGAACATAACCCTAATTTTGATCCGCCACCATGTAAAAATTTACGATCGATGAGGTGCGTAAAGTGGATAGAACTAATAGATTATCCTAGTTTTGTACGTATTTTACTCTTTCTAAGTGCGGATACTTTTACTCCCTCCACATTTACGAGCACAAAATGTGTTTTCGATTTTCTCAGTCGAAATATTGAAGACACCTAAATCAGACAAAGTAGCCTGTAACCGAACTTTTTTACAGAAATATGGAAAATGTTTTCTGAAAAATGATACGATACGGTTTTCATGTCACACAAGGTAGTTGGTGGAAGTAGGTAGTAATGGAATCGTATAGTCAGTACCGCGAGGAAAAATCTATAAACTATATCTTCGAGCACTTACTTACGTGTTATAAACTATACTCAACTTTTCACATTTACATTTTATTTCAGTTCGACGAGAGAAAAAGAAAATAAGAAAGACGTGTTTATGAATATATTTTTTGGAGCAATTCCATCACCTTTTTTTCGCAAATAACAACACTTTCTTTCCAGATAATTACTTTTCTGTTTACACATCGAACGTGGGGCTAAACAACGTGCGCAGATATGTTTACATTACTGTATTTGAGGTCAAGTATCCTCACACGTAAAAAAGCAATTTTTGCCGTTATTTTTTCACTCAAAAAATCATGAAATTATAGTAATTTGAAATGCAAAGGCACTCACAAGTAGGAATAGGCTACAAAACTAATAAAGTTGGAGTCTAAGTAGTAACAATATAAGCGGTGTTTTATAAGCCTTAGCTTAAATTGAGAGTAATTTTTTAAACACTTGTATACCACTTATTTTTTTCTATTTTTTATTTTATTTGATAACCTATATGTCATTCCACAAAGTAAATGCCGAATCAAAAAATATTATAAACTTGAGAGTCACTTGATTCGAGTACTACAGAACCATTGAACAGTATTATTATTATTTTCTTTCATACACACATATTAATACAAACATGTGTATATTGTTATATTCCAAAGATGCCATTAATTTTTCGTCAGCCAATACCAATTTATCATAGGAAATACTTCATCGAATATTAAAAAAATATACATATTTACCTAAAAGGGTTTTAAACCGATATATTTTATGAAACCAAAGAAAAATGTTGTAGAACAATGTGGTTTCAGAGTTGACCAAAGGCAGTAATAAATTTCGTTCGTTCTGTTATCAGTTCTAAGTACCAAATATATCATTATTGTATGGGTCAAACCTTATTCTTTGAATGCTGGCTTAACTTTAACTATTGGACAGCCAGTTGGAAAATGTTCTCCATTGATAAAAGATTTTTAGTTAAACGTGCTTCGAAAATTCTAGCGTGAAGAAAGTCGTTACAATATCGGTTAAATATAACCGGCATATTATTGGAAAGAGTAAACAGTAGAATTTTTCGAGTTTACTTGTTAAACGATAGTGCCACGAGGATGATTTCAATCCTCCGGGGGACTGTTCCATAACAGAACTATTTAACCATATTATTTTCACACCCCTTTTGTCGCAGAATATCTGTTTTTTGCTTAGTCTGGTAAGTCTAGCCGGGCTCTATTCTTTTGCCGTTAAGTATGGCGGGAGAAAGTAATAAATGAACCGATTTGACGCTGTTTTCAGGCTTTCTTTATTAATTTTGTATTCTCTTCCAAATAATAAAATAACTGTAAAAATGTTTTATATTACAGGTCAATTTATTAGTCGTGGCCTTGTTTAGTCTCGGAGGGGAGGCTTTTGCTAGATAGCGTATTTTTGAAAGTATAGCGTCTTTTTTATGGACTTGTAGGCATATCAAATAATGTATTTTAAAATAAGTATTTTTTTGTTTTTATTTTACTTAATTTACTTTCTCATTACTTTTCTCATTTTCATCAATGGAAAATGGAAAAAATAGTTCAATAAAAAGATACATACAAAATAAAGATAAATTTTTAGTTCATAAAGGTCAATTTTTGAATTGCTTTCTACCGCATAACATTCGTACATTTTTTTTCTTTTTGAGGCCTACCAAACTCTTTTATATATCAAAATGTATTATATAAACAAAAAAATGAGAACTAGTATCATTAAAATAATTTATACTGAATTTGACATTATTTATTTTTGGTTTTTATTTATATTGGCAATGATATTGTGCAATAAAATGACGGTTTAAACAAAAAATATGAAACACTTGTACCACTTTTTTGAGTTTATTGATGCACGAAAAATATCTAGTTATCGAAAGTGCTCTTTTACAAATACTTGATTTTTAAATTGAAGTTTTTTTACATACAAAGGAAGAATTAAAAAAAATGAATTACTATACTTAATGGAAATGTATTATTGAGTGCAATAAATCAATATTATACAACACATAAAAAATATATCACAAAAGTCAGAAGTACACTAGCAAAGTTATGGTTTCAGTGTTCCATTTAGCAAGTGATGAAAACACCATATTGTGATAGTCTTTTATGTTCTCATAAACACCATGCAGCTATAACTTCTTAAGCGTCTTCCAATAAATCGATTCACACGAGAGTGGGAAAATGATAAAATAAATATCTACACATGAACAATAAATTTATACTATCTCCATTAATATGCAATTACTATTCGAGATGATCAAAATAGTATTATAATTATCTGTGAGTCAAACTTTAACGTAAATCTACGAAGTTGCAAAAAATATTGTGAACTAGCTGTTCACAGCCACTTCCTACCTTGTTTGTTTTTGAAATGGTAATAAAGTTTATTATATTTTGAGAAAAACTTTACTATAAAGGTTTGAAGAAACTCAGTTATTAGTTTGTTAAAATTCAAATGAAAAAAACTATAAACATACTTTTTGTTTACGACATTTGAGTGCTACTTCATAAATACATCACAAACCGGGATAGCCACTAATTATTGGAGTTATTTTATTATTATTTTTTGACAGTAAAAAGCTTCTTTCATCTCACCATAGACATCTCTAGTGAAATTCTAGTGATTCAAGCACCTGTTTTGAAATAAAACCATTTATAAACAGAAGTTCCAAGAATTTTAGTAGTGTGGTTGTCATGGGTAGAATTGGTGAACGTTACACGTGTGTAAATTATCAATTTAACCAGCCTATGACAGTCGTAAGGACGTAAATGCCCAGACTTTCATATTCTGATTCATCAGTGTTGAGATGTCAAAAAATATCACTTACCGTTTCATTACATAAAATGCAGTAACAAAAAAATGTCAATGTATATCTTGAAATTTGTAAACAAAAACATTTCACTCAAAGGCATTTTATATATCTCCATATATTAATATCACAATATATTATATTACAAACATGAAAATATTAAAACAATTAAATTAAAGTAAATAGCAGTATTGTTTACAATTTAAAGAAAATGTAATAAACTTTCTTGTATCAGAAAAATATAACTTCTTGGGTTATAAATCTTATCTCCATTAACGAAACAGTCGAATATCGCTGTACAAATTACAGTAAAATTCTCAGGAAAATCGTGAAAGTTTCCTTTTCTACGGAATTTAAACGCAAAGAAATAAATCTTTTGAAATTCAATTGGACACAGAAAAAGGATGATTCAATGCAACAGGGAGGTAATGCTAAAATTATTCTATTCACGTTTGTCCTCTAGTTGCGATACCGAAAAGTTGTTCTCAGAAAATAAGTCTTCCTATTTTCTAACTCCTCCTTTTCTCCTTTTTCTACCTTCTACCCGTTCACCTTCAACGAAACTTTTGTACTCTCGGGATTCAAACGTAACTCAATTTTTTGTCTTGCAAACATCTTTACCACTTGGTTGGCGTTTGGATTTTTTTCGTATTTATCTGAGCTTTCTTTACGTCACTTCAAAATCTAATTTATTTTTTTGGATTATTACTTTCTTTAATATTTTAATTAACCAAGATTTTCCAAAAAAATCCCTTCAAAGATAAAAATATTCCCATGATTGAATGCAACATTGCTTAAATAATTCAAAGCAATCAGTGAATAACTTAGATATGATGATTTAAGGTCATTGCATTTTTTTGAAATTATATAGATTGTCTTAAAACCACCAACGCTTTTAAGGCAATTTTTTTACTACCAAGATATCTAATTAGCAATTTTTTGTCAAAATATACTTTAAATTAATTATTTTTCGATTTTATAATAATGTAATGAATTTATCTTATAAAAGCTTTTTCCAAATAGTTGGTTGGCGAAATACTTTATTGAAAAAAAAAACAAACAAAGGGAACAAAGCTCCTCTATACGGTATTTCTAAGCAAGAATACTTTGTAGTATGTTAGCGCAACATTTATTTTATCATCCTTCAGTTTTTTTTATGCATATAAAAAAAGGTCAGTTTATTGCCCTTTCACGTTCATTTCAAGAAATAATAATGAAAAGTTGAGGAAAATGGAGAAAAATGATGTCACATAATAGCTGCAAAGAATCCGGAACTAGACGGGTCTTAGAATGAAGCAGCTGTGCTATGTTGCCAAGAACAGTATTACAATGGACATTTATGCCTCTAAATGCGTACCAAAAAAATATAAAAATGCAAATTGACTAACGCATAGCATAATTTAACAACTTCCTCACTACTTGTTTTGATCATACATGTTTACTACCTCCGTGTGAGTGTATTGAACATTCGTTACCCCAAAGTTCCAATATTTTCCACCCTCGGTGTCGCAAACTCAAGTCACTTTAGAACTGAGTGTTCCCGATCTATAAAGGGTGTCTTTGATATAATTGAGTTTCCACCGGGGCTAATGGAGGGATGTAAAATCGTTTCCCTTAAGGGTAGGAACCAGTGTAGATATTTTGATGCCGCGAAGTGTGCACAAAATTCGATTTCATTTTTACAATGTCTTCTATGCCCAGATGTACTTTCAGCAATGGCGCTGAAATTCTGCGAAATGTCTCTTGTCTCAGAGAAATTTCTCTCTTTTCTACGAAGATGGGTTTTCAGAATCATAAAAATATATTAATTGATTTTAAAGTTGTAATTAAATGACACGAATTCGTATAATACTAAAAGCAAATAATGTAGTCATTTATAATTTATTTAAATTTTTAAAAATCTAGTGCTTCGTTTGAATTAAGACACCTCGTTTATATTTTATGTGTCTAAAATAAATAAAATTGAACTTAATTTTTATATTTAAAGATATAAAAACATCATTCACCTTTTTAAATGGTAAAAAGCAATGAATTGCGTACGTGGTATATTAATTGCAATTTTAATTTACAAAATTTCATCATGACTATAATTAAGCTAACCATTTTCATACAAGATTTGACATAAAATTATAAGGCAGTTTCTCAGTTATAAGCTTCTAAATACACATTGTTAAATGGCTCTCAACAAGAACGTCGTTCACATAATTTAATCTGGTTCGGGGCCAAAAAGCATCCCTTCACACATGCTACAAACAACGTACATAACTACACTCCAACACACTTTCAGTAAAGTGGCAATTACTTCCCGTAAACATTATTATTCCTTAAGCCGTAAATCTTAAACGAACAAGAAGTTACCCCTAAATTCGATGTCCCTAGTAAAAAATCCTAGTTATCAGTTAGGATGCGTATTTTGACTGCTCAAATGTTTTTGCCCTTTTATTTATTAGAATTAAACTGTGTGAAAGATGCCCTTAAGTTCTCTAGGGATTTCACAAAAGCGGTTTCTTGAGTAGTCCAAACAAGCCTTAAGGCATTTTGACTTAAATCTTTCTATAAACAAGAACAAATAGACTGGCACTTAGCTGAAATGCTAAATTAACACGAGATTATGTAAACACGCAGTGAAAGAAAATAATTGTCACTTACAACCACCTAACAATCTTAAAGCTATTTGGGTGGAAATTGTGCTTTCGTATTGAAGAGTAATAATTTAAATGACTCGTTTTGAATTCACATACATAACTTTTCGTGAATTTTTATTAATGAACTTTTTAAAATTTGAAATTAATAAATGATTCATGAAAAATTTACTTTTCGCTTCAGGGACACAAAAAAATGCTCATTTTAATAAATATAGAGTCGGATTGTGGTCCCGTGGTTGGTTTTGCAGATTTTTGAGTCAGAGTATCTCGGTTCGAACCCACTCTACCACAGTTTGATACCTATTTCTAATAATGAGCCCTCTAGGCTCACAGAAATAGGCAGTTTGAAATTTAAAAAAATAAGAATATTAACAATATTAGAGTTTAAAAAAAACGCTACATTTAACAATTGACGCATGTCTTTATCATCTTTTGTTATTTTCAACCCTTATCTGCACCCAAGGGTGCATAGAGTACTGCATCATATTGAAGTAGTGTTGTCTTGATAGTTGAATATATGAAGGTAGGGGATCTGTTTGATTGCCTGAGTTTCATGTAACAGTCCAGGGAAATTTAAAATAAATATTTTATTGATAAAACACTGACATAATTATTAAGACCAACCCTCTGAGAATCGTTTCTGGAACCTCCAGTACGTTAGTCAAATGCACAAACTACTGCACTAAGGAGATGGAAAATTTATTTTATTTTGTAATACATAACCAGAATTTTGTAATAGATGTCTCTAGTGAAGTTCTAGTGATTCAAGAACAATGCTTGAAAATTGGTTCATATATATAGAATTTTCAAGAATTTGAGTAGTGTGGTTATCAATAATGGGTAGAATTGGTGAATTTTACACGTGTGTAAAGTGATCACTTTAACCAGCCTATGACGGTTGTCAGCTCTATAAATGGCCAGACTTTTATATTCTTCTTCATCTTTGATGACATATACAAAAAATAACATAGCCAGAATATAATTTGTAGAAGATCTTCTTCGTGTTTGGTGCCGTGTCACCGTAACACGTAAACCACTATCATTGTTCCTATTCTTGTCATAGGTCTTCATCTGGATCCTGTCCCTTGGGGAGTGGAACAGCTGTTTCACTTCGAGATCCGTCCAATTCTTGATATTCCGGAATTATGAAATCCTCCTTCCGACTCCTTGTCTCCTTTCAACCTTCGCTTGGATTATGATTTGGCGTAGGTTACGCTTAGGATTTCACATCATGTGACCAAAATTCTAATTTTTCCATTTTCGTTTGTAGATGATAGTAAAATATAATTGTCCTATGTTTTTTTATTTCATTAAATATCATTTTGCATAATGTTACAAACGAAAGGATAACTAATATAAAGACATACAAACATGTTCATGGATAACGGAATTTGAAAGGGTATTATTATGAATGTGTGTACTATATATATATATATATATATATATATATATATATATATATATATATATATATATATATATATATATATATTATATATATATATATATGTATATATATTTATATAAATATATATATATATATATATATATATATATATATATATATATATATATATATATATATATATATATATATATATATATATATATATATATATATATATATATATATATATATATATATATATATATATATATATATATATATATTTGCAAAGACAGAGTGGTATGGCGTTCGCTTTTTTCTGCCTACCCCGTGGGGAAACGACGTAAAGGTTAGTTAGTAAAAGTAGTTAGTAAGTCATAACTCGTCCTTTACATTATCAGCTTTCAAACAGTTCAGAGAGTAGAAATAAAAATAATAATTAAATAGTAGTGCAGGTTTTTATTTTTATTTTTTTACTCACATAAACTGTATACATTTATTTAAATCACAATTTTAAACATATTTTTAAAAAAATGCAGAGACCCACTTTGTGTATCTTGTCGGTGGAGTTCTTTTTTAATACATTTTTATTTGTTTTTAACCATTTTAACCTAATATACACACAAAAAAGAGAGAACATTTAAGAATAACTCTTGATCATTTACCCATTCCTTTATTTTGCCTTTGTTCCATATTTTATTTTGACCTCCAACATCCGTCGGCAACAAATTAGTTCGAATTATAACCTAATTATGAGTAATTCAATGTTTTAAAAATAGTATATAAACCCTGTTGATGACAAGACTCTTGTCGAAACCGGTTGGAAAAGTGTACCAACAAAAAGTGGTTAAAAACAAAGTCGTTTAATTTTATAAAGTTTACATATAAAATGAGCCACAAAGTATCTGCAAAAAACATTCAAGAAATTAGTTCGATTATAAATTACACTCTCCTTATCATTCACAATATATTATAGTACCATATCACACAGTTAATAATACTTTTAACCCTTTCCGTTCCCCCAAAATTAAAAAGAAAATCTTGGTAGACAGCTACATTACAATTGGAAAAAAATATTTTGTTCTGCTCCATATACTGTTGTAATAAATACGAGTGACAAAAATGTAAGCTTGGAATTTAAATAAATTATACTTATGATGAAAAAAATGTCGAATAATATCCGACACGGGACCTTAGAGCAAAAAATTGATGTCGAATGAAATTCGACATTGGACCAGTAAGGGTTAATATACAAAATATGATTATACATAGCATAGGGAAGATTCTTGACCTACTGGGACCAAGTCCTGGGTAACATATTAAACATTTAAGTGCAATCAAACTTAATGCTAACCCATTGAGGGATCGTAATACAATATTATGTAGAACTGTTGTAGTAATACACTGAGTATATGCATAATTAATTGCATTTGTTAATCATTGGTAATGCCCGTTGGGAGGGTAATTGTTCAGTTGACTAGCCTCCCAAGAGAGACGGATCTATTTCATCAAAGATAACTAATTTTGGGCAACTCTTCTATGGCACTCCTTATCATTCATCGTTCACTTTGTGTTAAACTACTTAAAAAAACACTACTTCGTTGTTTCGCAATAATTATTACATCATCAGGTCGAATGAAGACTACTAGTGAGTTTCTCCATTACTTTAATATTCATGTGAAATATTTAGTTAATTTTTTAAATTTATTTAATAAAGTGACAAGAGTTTTTTTTTACTTAAATTCATTTTCTATACATTTCTACTATTGATAATCTTAAAAAAGAGATGCTCTCATAAAGAGACTAAGGCCTTGTACTTGGAAATGGACTTACACTCATTATTTATTGTTTAAGTTTGTGAATATAATTTATATATATCAATAATAAGTTTAATTTAAGTATTTTATTCTTAATTTTTTATATCTGTAGGAAGGTTTTTGAGGTATTTGGATCAAAAAATTTTAAAGTCCTGTTTTAAATTGTTTTGTTAGTCATTTTGGTATCTCAAAGATGATTTTTTTCTTTATATAAAATTATTTTTCACCTTTGAAAAGTGAAAAATTTCTGATTGAAAAAAGAATGTTTTCCACTTTTAGGACTTGGAATAATGAAAAAATATTCCTTTATTAAAAATATTTTTGTTATTTTGAATTGGTAGCACTGCAATTTTAGTACCAATTAAAGTAAATACGTAAAACGATATAAGGTGAATTAAACAGTAGTATGATATATTGTGCTAAATTATGTATTTAGATTTCCTCCTAACGTCACAATGGGCCAAAGTTCTGATATGTTCTGTACCTCTTCCCGGTGAATTCTCGTCTAATGAAAAAGTTTGTATGTCGTATACCTTCATAATGCTAGTTGAATAATAACTTTCCTAACACAATTTCCTAATAATTAAGTAAAACAATCGAAAAGTGCCAAGGCCTGTGAGGAAACATATATATTTTTCCTTTAGATTTTAGTACAGTTTATCATGTAATCGATTTTGGAAAACAGATGGCAGCACTTAAAATTCGTATGAGAAAAATTAAACATTTAAATTGAAAAAGGATTTATTTTTTACCAGCTGTATCCTGCCATGCACTGGTATGGTTTAGTCTGGTGAAATGGAAAATGAATAAAAAATAACAACTTCAAATATGTTTAATTTAATTTAGCTGTCAAGAAACACGCTCTCCGCCATGAGCAATGTTTTTTTTATTGTGTTTGTTTTACATCAAATAGATGGCAATGCTATTGCCTTAAAAACTTTGTAGCATGCTCGTGTTTGAAAGCATTATTATGTTTAAATTTCAAAGCAAACGGAGCAGAAATTAAGGAGATTTAATAATTTTGAAAAAACGAATAATTTTTTTTTATTATTATTTCTCTGATATTTAAATAAAAATGCTAGATAGTCAGGATTTTCAAATATTTTTATTTATTTTATTATTTTTTACGCATATACAGCGTTAAAAAAAAAAGATATTCAAAAATATATTTTGTGAATCCCATTAGAAGTAGAAATCAAGTTATAATGTAAGTCATATTTTTTTTTCTTTTTTCTTATCTTGTTAGAAGCAGTTTTATCTCACCGTTAAAAACATGAATGAAAGGATCGAAAAGTGCCAAGGCGATACCACTGCGCTTGAGGTACCAGTCCAGGGTAATATTAGAGTGAAAAAAACCACCTGACCTTTTTTGACCACCTGGGAATCGAACCTAGGACCTCCAGCCTGGTAGCCAAACATGCTAAATACTACAAAACGGAACATATGTTAGCCATAACAGTTATATTGCCACAATTTAAATAATTGTCAAAACGTTTTTATTATTTTTATGTTTTAAAAAAACTAAATACAACTTAGTAGACTCAATTTAGTATTTCATTTAACTATTTTAAATTCATAATAGTTAATCATTAAAATCTTACTTTTATTCCGTGACGTATAAGTAGTCTCGACTCTACAGATTTAAAGATAACCATTTTAAAACCAAAAAACTGCAAACTGGTAAATAAATAATACATTACATGTTGTTTACTTCCAGACGATCGATCTTGCAGGATTTAAGTGCATTATTATTGACTTATTTATCTAGTTCTAGCTGCAGTTAGGCTCCTGGTTCCAGACTGGAACAAAAGCCATAAACTGCACAAGTGCAGTGTCAGCCTGCGAGGAACTTCCGATCCCTTGCACATTACTTGCTGCGCTTCCGCCCTCCGAGGGTGGAAAGTGCACAAGAATTTTTATCTCCGTTCGCCGGAGACCACCTTACCAAGTATTCCTGAAAGATCCCAAGATTTATTGTTTGATAAATTTGCATGCACCCTGCAGTACACCCCGATACCGAGGAAATATTTCCGCGGCTTCATAAACAAGACAATTTTTTGATAAAAAAAAATAGCAACTTATTTTTCACACTAATATACACAGATATTTTCAGGGTTTTCTTATTGCTGCATTCTAGAGAACGTTGAAAAATTCTTTGAAAACAAGTCAACACCGTAAATATGTAAAATGTAAGCTTAGGATCAAGGTATGAAAATAGCACAGTTTCGGTTTATATATATGTATATATATATATATATATATATATATATATATATATATATATATATATATATATATATATATATATATATATATATATATATATATATATATATATATATATATATATATATATATATATATATATATATATATATATATATATATATATGTGTATATATATATATATATATATATATATAGATATATATATATATATATATATATATATATATATATATATATATATATATATATATATATATATACACGCACACACATATATTCACTATTGGACACGGTAGGTGACGCAGGAATCGAGAAATAGCACTGTTTTTTGTTTCACCTTTTGGCAATAACAAAGCACAAAATGACGTAACGTAAAGTTTGAAATGTCAAATATTACTTTTTATATTTCGAATATCGAAAAAACGTTCGCTCAACTAGCTAATATAACTCTAGTCAACGTTCGGACAGGACTGAGAAATGTATAAGAAAAATGCAATATTTTAAAAATATGATATTATAAAAAAAACTTGTAAATATTTTTTGAAAAGAGATAAGCTCTAATAGTACCAAAATCATTATAGCCGCAATCAGTTTACATTCCCGCTAATCTACACGATAGCTCCGCGATATGATCGTGCGCGCAAAGATGAACTATGAAATTTATGACGCATTTCTGAAGGGGTCGGTTTCTACGCTATAAATTATCACACTGTATCTCCACAGACCTACGAACGTACGAGCACTCGCTCTTTAGGGTGCAAACTTAGTATTGCGGTCCCTAAAAACTTTTATCCAACCTCCCTTCATCAAGTGACTTTACTTCTAGGCCACAAGGGATGAATTGTAGGCTTTACTTAAATATACTCAAGTGAACCTTGAAACAATGGCAGATTTATTTCCAAGTCTTTACGCATTACGGGATTTTGTTTTATTTCGCACCGTCATTTTAATACCGTTAGAATCGACATTTTTATTCTGGGTACTTTACATTTAGTCCTAGATTTAAGAGAGCTTTCTTTTTTTTCTGTGCTGAAAATTTAAAAAGATTGAAGTGACATTCACTAGTATAAAGTAAGTTTGTTTATTTTAAATAATTCTAATTTTCGAATAACAAATTAACCTTTTTAGTGAAAACAAATAAATTTAAAAAAGACTTGTTTTTGCCATAATAATATCCGAAAATTTTGAAATGTGCCATTTATAAAAAGCTAAAAAGTTCAATTTATAATATTGTAATGAAATCTTAATCAAACTCTTAGAAAATGGATGCAAGTGAAATTCAAATATTAATTTAATATATGTTATATATTGGGAAAAAAGCTTTTGCTATTCATGAACACTTTTAAAAAGTAAAATTTTAGTCCACCCTTATACATTTCTGACGTAAAAATAATGAAGACTGTTATTGAATCGTTCCTACGCCCTATCACACCAATTAGTCCGGAGTGAATTTTCCTGCCTTGAATATGTAATACAGGTTACAATCCCCCTCCGTACTTAGTAAAATTAAGGAATTCTCAAGGATAGAAATTTTGTATGGTCTAAGTAAATTCCTTCTGTGTTCGCAAGAATAAGTTCGATTGTTTTGAACAACCTGATTGTTTTATTTTCATGAACGAGTTTCCTCATTATTGAAATTGATTTTTTTTTCACAAAATTTATATTTAAATAATACAAAATTGTTGGTTAAAATACAAAACATTTCAAATAACCTCTCTAATAAAGTAGATACTTGTGTTTAGAGAGGGAGTTCGATTTACAATTTTTTTTTAAGAAAGTAAATTAAAACAAAGTAAATAAAAAATATATTCCTAGGTAAGGAGTTTAGGTAGGGGTTAGTCCCATATGTTTTTTTAAAATTTAGTTTTAAAGGTTTGATATTTTTTTTACAGATTTAAGCTTTTCAGAAGTTTATTATGGTTTTTTTACCTATCTATCTATACGTCTGTTCTATTCAATTTATTTATTTACTTTGAAAGAGTAAAACAATTAAAAATTATACGTTATAACAGAGAACAAAGTAAATGGTGAAATGAAATCAGTTATAACAAATGAGATATCAATAAAAAATCTTGATATAAATTGATATGTGAATAAACTCCTTTGTGAGACAAATGCAGAATATGTGAACAAAAATTAGGACGCATTTTAAAATATTGTCATATATTACGGGTGGCTCAATTTAAGATGAATTATCTATCGTTCATATGAAAGAAGATGGAAGTCTGAGCATCCCAGGGCTTACAACCTGGTAATTGGCTGTCTTAAGTGATCGCTTCATACAATCGTGTAACGATCACCATTCTGACCATTTTTGAACATCCAATTGTATAAATGTCACAGTCTTGGGTCCCATTCGCATATTAGGAGCAGAATGGTAAACGTTACAAAAGTAAATAAAATTATCATTTATGCCAGCCAAATGCCAGGAAATAAGCCCAGATATGCTCAGACTTTTATTTTCTTTCATATGAATAATGGATATATCTTTGCAACATTTTGAGTGTGTCCAAATACTTGTTCACAAAATCTGGATTATCTCCAATCACAGGAATTATTTTAATATTATTTTTTGACATCTCATCGAAGATGAAGATGGAAGTCTAAAAAATCTAGGATTCGGATCTCTATTCGGACATACTAATAAAAGAGTTTCTGCCCAATAAAAAGCTTCTTTTCATCTCACCAATAGATTTCTCAAGTGAAGTTCTAGTGATTCAAGAACAATGTTTCAAAATTGGTTCAAATATTTGGAACCTCCAAGAATTTGAGAAGTGTGGTTGTCAATAATGGGTAGAATTGGTGAATGTCACACGTGTGTAAAGTGATCACTTAAACCAGCCTATGACGTTCGTCAGCCCTGTAAATGCCCAGACTTCCATATACTTCTATATCTTTGATGAGATATCAAAAATTAATGGATATTTCACCTTCAGCTGAGACACCTATGATAGTGGCATGTCATCTGTAGGGTAAATAAACTAGTATTTGAAAGAATAAATAATAATAAATTATTATCATGTATTTTGTTTTTTGGAGTTTGTTATTTTATATTGATGCGTCTAGTTATCTTCGATGAAGAAGTAATGTCACATGACACAATACGCTCTCGATAAAGAGAGCGATCCAATTTATCATACTTCAAGTAGAAGTTGTGCTTACCAACGTATTGACAGAGAGCTCATCCATCTAAACGATGCTTCACTATAACGACAGACGGTATAAGCATACCTTTATGTCGCATCGGTTTGTTTACGACCGCAAAAGGAAATATGTAGAAATCGTGTATAAATAATATCTTAGTCATTTATTTGGTTTCTAAATAACCAAACAATATTTCACTATACATACCGCTCACTCGTCTCAAGAACATCATGAATAAAAAAACCTGATTTTTCAGGAGAACGTTTTTAACGTTTAAAAATATAATACAATGTATTAAAAATAAATATCAAGCCACTTATTGAACTTTTTTCCGTGCAACAGATCTTTTTAGGTAAAACCTGAAAGTTTTTTTTCCATTTGAAAAATAAATACATTTAAAAAAATAATTAAAAATACCCTTTCTTCAAAATGCAAAAACAACACTTTCTGCCCTGTAGCGGCTAAATATTAAGTAAAAAATGTGCCTCATTTGCTGGGATATAGTACATTTTCTGGACATTCCGAAATCATGCACAACTGAAAATTTACGATTTTTTATTTATGACGTTCTTAAAAGAAGTGAGCCATATGTATGTATATTGAAGAGAAGAACTCAAAGACAATTTATATATTTCATCAAAAACGTACATTCAAATTACAGTAGTGTGCCCTCCCTGAGTTTTTCCGTGCCAAGGGCATATTTGACAATACTTATTGATAAAACTTTATTAAAGAAAATTGTTTATGACATCCAATCAAATACGCCATGGCCGAATGATGCGATCTATTACAGATCAATTCACCTCCTATACATGTATGAATTACGCGTGTATTTACTTAGTTCCTTTAAAATAAAAACACTTTTATGGATAATAATCAAAGTTCTTTCAGCCAAAAAAGGTATATGTAAGTTTTTTTCTTTATATCTTTCTGTGTTTAATTTTTTTTTATCCTTAATTAACGTTCAACACAAATACAAATACTCTTTATTCTGATGTCTCAACGTAGACGAAGAAAAATTTAGAAGACTGGTCATTTACAGAGATTACGAACTGTCATAGGCTAGTTGAAGTGATCTTGTTACTTTATACATGTGTAGCATCCACCATTCTACCCATTGTTGACAACCACATTTAATAAAATTGGAATTTTTATTTATCCTTTGATTGACACTTTCTTTCCCATGAGTGTTTGGCACAATCTAAGGTTGAGATAAGCAAGTTTTTTTTTATTCTGCAGGGTCCTTCATGAAATGTATGTAAGGTCCTTCTTGCCATATTTTATACACTATAAGACCCCCAAAAACTCTTTTTGTATTAAACTTTTAATTTGATCGGTTATTTCATTCACAATATCTTAAGTATGTCCAAATTTTTGTTCACAAATCAGGGTTTGTTCATTTTGAAGCTATTTGCGTTGACATCATCATCCTTGTTGAGATTGTAAAAATAAATATTTCAATATATTTTATTGAATTCCTTTAATATTCTGACAAAATTTTGAGTTTGTTAAAATTTTTGTTTACAAGTCTGGGTTTGTTCACAATGAAAACTATTGAAATTCACATCTTCATACTTTTATTTTACAACTGAAAAAAAATATTTATTTAAATGTATCTATTTCTTGAATGTTTTCCGCAGATACTTTGTGGCACATTTTAAAATTTAGGATTTTTTTGGAGTATGTGGAAGTTTTTGGTGAGAGAATTTTAATGTTTTTATTTTTTTTTAATTAAAATAAACCCTGATGATGACAAGGTTTTTGTCGAAACCAGTAGGTTAAATTGTATTAATAAAAAAAATGGTGAAAACAAAGTTAAATAAGTTTATAAAGTTTTTAAATGTTTCTACTTCGATATGTTGGATTGCATTAGTATTGTAAGGGTAGTTTGTGCAATACAGCCATGATTTCTGTTCTGGTGTTTACCCGAGGGAACGAGTTTCGGTTAGATTCCAGCCACGAGCTGTTCCACCCTTACTCCCGTATAGATTGGGGTAAGGACTGTTTTGCCTTACGGGCTTTCTGATATATAATACGTATAAATCGTATACATTATATCAATTAGTGATATACCTTTGCCATGGATGGATAGAATCATTATTAATGTATAGTTTTAGGGTACTTCTATAAAAATGTAAGACATTCATTTAAATAATTTCAGTTTTAAGAGGAGAGAAAGAAAAAAGTTTATGATAAGTCTTGGTATTTAAAGACCTTACATAACCTAAGGCTTCTATGAGATGTCAAAAAAAGTAAAAATAACTCCAATGTACACATAGTTTTCACTCTAGAAAACGCAGATTTGTGAACAAGTATTGGGATAGACTCAAAATGTTGTACATAACAATTTATTCTTTATATTATCACCTTAGCTTTGATAAAAATATTGATAAAGTAACCATTTTTTAAAAGCTTAAATCAATAATCAAAACACATCAAAGAAATTGTCTGAAAAGCGTAAAAAAGTATATTTGATTACATTTTATGGATAATAGTTTGTTTTTTTTTTAATCATGAATTAGTTGATATATAAAAACCTTTATTTACGTAGGTATAATAATAATTTTGGGTAATTTATATAGCGCATTAAATCGTTTTATCACATACAACTATCAAAATACAAAATACAACGAAAGGGAAAATACCTGTTTCTTTAGGATACAGTATCTGTGAAATTAAGTTTTGCTTTTGAATTCTCTCCAAATAAATTCCGATATATTTTTGATCTTAAAATTTGCCCAACTTTGATTTTTTTCAAAGGCCGATATCACGTTCCTTCCCTTATTGAGAAATTAGACCCGGGACATGTTATTCTGGGAACATGTAGCACCCTAGACACAAATTACGGTTCGATCTAGATTAATTTCAACAACCAAAATTAAAGTGACGGTAAATCTCACCCTTCTATCAAAAAGCACATAAATTTCCTTCTCGCCTTTCTCGTAAAGGCTGGACAGAAATCTCTCTTTTGATGAGGGTTACTAAGCTCGACGTAAATATGGTTTAGCCAGAATGCGCGTAGGTACTGCTATCTTTGTGGTTCATTATCGGCGGTCAATTCACGTGATTTGAATAAATCTATTTTAACATTTGGTCAGTGGAAAAACGGAAATTTCGAAAAGCTTACTTCTTTAGATTCTTTCATTGCCTTTTTGTTACACGATTTCACCACCACAGTACACAATATATATATATATATATATATATATATATATATATATATATATATATATATATATATATATATATATATATATATATATATATATATATATATATATATAACATATATAATTTATCGGATATATAATAACAATCGCTTCATAATATCGTTACTTGTATCAATAAATTAGTAATATATCTCCAACAATAGACTCTTACTCGTACATACATGATTAAAAAAAATTTACTAACCCAACTAACCATCACGATGCTTCTTCCCAGGAGTAGGCAGAGAGAATAGACGCAACACAACTCTGTCCTACAAACATTCACCTCTTCCACATTTATGCATTTCCTCATGAAAAAAACACCCAATTATTCCAACTCCTGACCTGACCACTTCTATGTATTTGAAATTCTTGATAATGCCGAAATTTCTTCGTTTCCCTCTGCTTCTAATTCCAACTTCGCTCGTTTCTAATTCGAAATTATACGTTGAATATTTTTGTGAATGGACATATTAAAATTGGTTTTTATTAAATACTTGCAGTAATCATATTCTTATAAAATGTCTTAAAATGCAATATTATTTTGTTCGTGTGATGAGAATTGAAAACTCATTTTAATTATTTTTTTTATATTAAAGTTTTGAACTGACATTTCTTGATGGAGCTGTATTTAATATTATAAAATATCAAAGAAATAATTTTTCACATTTATTTTATTTGAACAGTGACCGAGTCGTTACTGGCATCATTAAACTGTTCGGATGATGTTACATTATTTTGATAATATCGGTTTAGATGAAACCGGTCACAAGTCAAATAAAATAAATCTGGAAAAACTATAAAGTTTTATATTCATATTATTTTTTGACATCTCATCAAAGATGAAGAAGAATATGGAAGTCTGGGCATTTACGGGGCTTACGACCGTCATAGGCTGGTTTAAGTGATCACTTTACACACGTGTAACATTCATTGTGTGGTTGTCAATAATGGGTAGAATTGGTGAATGTTACACGTGTGTAAAAAGATCACTTAAGCCAGCCTATGACGGTCGTAAGCCCCGTAAATGCCCAGACTTCCATATTCTGCTTCTTCTTTGATGAGATGTCAAAAAATAATATAAATATAACTCCTGTAATTGGAGATAATCCAGATTTTGTGAACAAGTATTTGGACACACTCAAAATGTTGTAAGTTTTATATTTATTACATAAAAAAACATTTATTTATCCATCCAACTAACTTTTGATCCTTGTTTCAAAATTTAATATTTGCAAAGAGAATTGAAAATCAAGCACTTATTCAATGCACACAAGTATGTCCATAGATTTGTATGAATCGCAAAAACAAAAAACCAAAAAGAGAAATTAAATAACGCCTGTTAAATATGCAACTGCCATTGAATACTGAAAATTGTTTCATGCGCGGTGGAGAAGTGCTTCATTTTATATGCAAAACGACATTTAAATGGTTAAATCTATTCATAACCGCTTATATAGCAATAGCAGTCAACCTTATTACACCGCTGAAATTCAGCAGTGCAACTGACTACGCTTTCCTGAAACGTGAAACGGTCCTGAATTATACACCTTTATGGATACATGGAAATTTTGCGAAGTGCACAAATCCAACATGTCACATTTCTGGAAAACATTTCGAAACTTTTAATATTATTATGCATTCTCTAACTGGGTTGAAACTGTCACACAGTATCATGAAAATAAGTTTGTTTGGTGTAATTAAAATCACATGTATTGGAAAGTTATGTAATAAAAATTATAAATGTAATATTTTTATGAAAAACTTACAATAAACTTATTGTAGTAGATAAAAAAATGTTACATATTTTATGTGATAAATTTTATCAAAGAAAAGGTTATGAAAATATTAATACAAACAGAGTTCATATTAATTTCATTAAAGGTCTAGAAAATGTCAAGGCAGTACGAGTATGCAATATTTGTATGAAAAAGATGGAAAATCTATTTATGTATTTAAAATTTTCTCAGATCAGATACGAATTTATATTTTATTTTAAATATTTTAAGCACAGTTTAATTTTCATATCAAGATACTTGAAGGTTTTAAACTGATTACGAATGTGACAGATATTTTAATTCTATTTTGAATTTTAGTCATAAATGTAAAAGAAGAGTACTGCATATAATTGTTTTAACTAAAATATATATTTAAAAAAAAAGCAGACAAAAAACAATGCTAATAAACCTTTTTTTACACAAATATTTAACGTTGACTATAGTGGGATTAATATTGAAATATAATACAGATATCACAACAAATAAAAAATAGCTATTCGTGGGTAGAAATTAACGAAAAACAGTTTCAACAAACGTAAAAAGTGGGTGTTGTATTTTTTTTTTTTAAATATGGAATGGCGTTGCACATGTAAAACAATGCATTTGCCAATGTCAAGTTAATTGAATTCTTAATTATAAAATATGATATGATAAAAATTATAAAGATAAACTATAAATTTAATTTTAGAAAAACAATCAACAGTCTGTACAAATTTGGGTTCCTGCTCGCCAGGATGAGATGGATATCTGTAGGGAGGGGAATAAGCGGGGCCAGAGATTTAAAGAAATTTGGCATTTGGTCATTTATTGGACAAACAAAGAATATATGGTTAAGGTCTTAGGGGTGTTGTAAATATAATGCCCGAAAATCAAATTAATATGAATTTGATGATGTTCAATCATTTACAGAATGGTGAACATAACAAGTGTATTAATTAATCAATTAATCTTGCCGATGACGGACGTTAGTTATAAAATATAATTCGTCTGTCATATACACGTATATAACATTTCATCGGAGGCCAAATCTTGTATTAGTGTTTTTTATATAGATTTGGACGCACTCAAAATATTGTAATTATAAATTTCGCACATTTTGGAAAATAAAGCATATGTTTTTTTTATATAATGTGTAAAAAATATTGTTTTTCATCTCACCAATGGATGTCTCTAGTGAAGTTCTAGTAATTCAAGAATAATGTTTCAAAAATTGGTTCATATATCGCTCACTCCTTTCAAGAACGTCATAAATCAAAATACTTGATTTTTCAGGAGAACGTTTTTAAAGTTTAAAAATATAATACAATGTATTAAAAATAAATATCAAGCCACTTATTGAACTTTTTACTGTGCAACAAATCTTTTTAGGTAAAACCTTTCTCTCCATTTGAAAAATATTAAGTATATTAAAAAAAATAATTAAACAATAACTTTTCTTCAAAATGCAAAAACAACACTTTCTGCCCTATAGCTGGTAAATATTAAGTTTAAAATATGCCGCTTTTGCTGGGATATAGTACATTTTTTGGGCATTCCGAAAACATGCGCAACTAAAAATTTACGATTTTTGATTTATGACGTTCTTGAAAGGAGTAAGCGATATATACAACATGCAAGAGTTTGAGTACTGTGGTTGTCAATAATGGGTAGAATTGGTGAATGTTACACGTGTGTAAAGTGGTCACTTAGTCCAGCCTATGACGGTCGTCTTCTATTTTCTTCTTCATCTTTGATGATATGTCAAAAGATGATTTAAAAAAAATTGTTTTGGTGAATGTACTGATTGAAAGTAAATAATATTCTTTATTGAGATATCTGAAGTACTGAAAGCCTTTCTGTCACAAAACGACTATTGACAATCACTCTCGCGAGAGGTTAAGTCTTACTGAATAATTCCTAGTGGTTCTACGTCGGTTACTCATGAATAATTCAAATCAATAAAGCAGAAAGTGATGTTCCTTTAATATTCTTACTTTACCAAAACTTTTATGATACTCTTTCTACTCTCTACGCATCTATGATTATACAAATGATGTATTTAAGCTGTATATTTTATTACTAAATGGAAATTTTATCCTTTGATCCATGACATTGTAAATATCCGATTCCAAATATTTGAATGATGAAAATTTGCTTACAAATCGGTAAATAAATAGAAAGATTTATGAATATTTATCGTAATAAATAAAATGTTGTAAATAAATTATCTGGTCAAATTATAAGCTTAATAATAAAAATGAAAATGGTATTTTCTGGCGTTTCTCATGTGTGCGATTATAATCCAGGATTCGGATCTCACATACTAATATAAGAGTTTCTGCCTAATAAAAAAGCTTCTTTACATCTCACCAATAGATGTCTCTAGTGAAGTTCTAGTGATTCAAGAACAAGGTTTCTAAATTGGTTCAAATATATAGAACTTCCAAGAATTTGAGTAGTGTGGTTGTCAATAATGGGTAGAATTGGTGAATGTTACACGTGTGTAAAGTGATCACTTAAACCAGCCTATGATGGTCGTCAACCCCGTAAATGCCCAGACTTCCATATTCTTCTTCATCTTTGATGAGATGTCAATTTTTTTTATTGTAATAGTTTATTTTAAAATCCTGAACTGAATCGTACACTTTTCATCTTTCAGGAACTTCTTTCTTCTACTACTACTACTGACCTTATTCGCACCAAATGGTGCATAAGGCACTGCATAAAATGGATGGAGTTTTAATTTAATCGATTTTTTAATGCAAAGAGAGCAATCCTGCGATTCAGGTGTCAGGCCAGGGTAAGATGAAATAAATATGCAAAAAAGATATTTTATAAGTTCAATGTTCCTACTGTTATACGCAACTTTTGTTTTAACTTTTTTTGTAAAGCGTTCTACATTTTAAAATAAAACATTCATATTTTTACATTATTTGTTTGGTATATTTTCCTATTTTTCAGGGATATCTACTAGTACGATATAACTATCGTATATCTTATGAATATGAAAAGTAAATGTGAAAAATACATCTCAGACACCCAGATAAATTTAAAACTAATGTTTTCACTCTCTTCTTGCGGTATAGCATTTATCAGAATGAAAGAAATAACATGTTTTCAAACTTTACACCTACATTATTTTTGTGATTATAAAACAAATGGAGTAAGTTGCATATATACAACTAAAATTATAGAATTAAAATTCATTTATACGGGATTTCAATCTCCCCGCTCAAGCCGGCTAGGTCAATAATTTTTTTTTTTAAATGTACCAAGATGTAGCCTAATCTTACAAATAAGCCCATTCATTCAAATAGAATCCTTAATATTATCAGCATTCCATTGAATAAATCATCTTAACTAATAAATACTCGTAAAATGGTCAACTTTGGCAATAATCAGTAGGGACAAAAATAAGACAAGTATTCAAATCGATAAAAAATCGTTACGGTTATAATCAGATCAACCTGAAAACTCTTCAAATAAACCTGAAATAATATTTATTGGAAAATAAGAAGATTAACGTTCCCGAAAATTACCATCAATCTTGAAAACACAATGGCGCGAAATCGAACTTAGGGGATGATAATATTTTCTGCAAAGTTTTCGACTTATCGAACCTAATTCAATGAAAGATTTATGTTTATTAACTATACGGAAACTTCCAGTAGTTAAAAATTTTCCGGATCATTTACAAAGAAACGCTTCATGTAATCACATTCACGCTGATATAAACCACAACATAATATTTAAAAGGATTCTCTCTAATCGTGGCAGTCGGCCAAGAAATCAGTTGCCAATACTTTTTCATTGAAAACTAAAGCCTCATTTTTTTGCCAATATTTTTATTATATTTATGAAAACATAAACTTATTAAAGCTTAAAACAGTTTTATTTTCAAAAACGGTTTAAGTATTAATATGTCAACATTTAAAAAATGTACTTTTTAATAAACATATGCATCTAACAGCAGTACATATATATATATATATAGCAATGATTTCAACATTCAAAGCTAAATGGAATATGAATGTCCAATAATGGGCAGAATGGTGAACGTTACATAGGTGTATAAAGTGATCACTTAAGCCAACAAAATGGTAAATAGTTAGAATAGGAATACTCAAACTTCTATATTCTTAGGTATAAAAAATAAAGATGATTCATTTCAAATGCGACGCCTTTGATAAATATTGATATATCGTTCGTAGGGTGAAAAATTAAGTCTGATTTAATAAATAATAATCAAAATATATTCACAACATTTTGGGTGTGTTCAAATCTTTGTTTTCCAATATAAACAACTACATAATTGTTTTCAATTTTCATAAAAGTGAATTTTTTGCAATTTTCATATTTTCATAGTGCGTAAAAATTATTTATGGCAAAAGGAGTCAATGGTTCATTCACAGCAGTAATAATTTAATTTAAGTTGACACACAGTTTTTATGAGGCTTTTTTAAATATTATGTTTAAATCACAATTTTAAACATACTGAATTTTTTTTGCAGAGACCCACCAAGCCACTTTATATGTCTTGCCGGTGGAGTTCTTTTTGAATACATTTTTATTTGTTATTAACCAGTTTAACCTAATAAACACATAAAAGAGAGAAAAATTAGAATTTAAACATTTTACAATTTTCATAAAATTAACTTTTGATAATTTACCCATTCCTTTATTTTGCCTTTGTTCCATATTTTATTTCGACCTCTAACATCCGTCGGCAACAAATTAAAAATGTTCAGAACGATATATTGCTGTGTTCGACTCCCATATTTATTATTATAATTTAATTAATTATTTTATTCACATTTAAGGTGTTTCCGAACCCTTGTTCACAAATCTGAGATGTCAAATATAAAAAAATAAACAACTACATTTTTTTGCAATTTCTACAAAAGTGTTTTGTATGTAAAAAAATTTTAATGGCAAAATTTATCAAAAATTACAATTAAAACGGTTCCTTCACAAAGGATCGCAGTCATAATTTTATTTAAGTTGACACACAGTTTTTATGACGCTAATAATTTGATCAATTATTTTATTCACAACATTTTAGGTGTTTTCAAATTCTGGTTCACAAATCTAAGATGTCATATTTAAAAAAATAAGCCAATTTTTTTTGGAAAAAAATATATAATTTATGGATTTAAAAGTACTGTTAGAATAGATTACTAACAAAGGATCGCCGTCATAATTTTATTTAAGTTGACACACAGCCGTGGTCGAAAGGTAAACCCATTATAGTCTTCCGACATGGAAGTGCCTTGTTGGATATGTTGCGGCCAAACTTTATGGCGCAGGAGCCAAATTCTACCATGATATTGCCTTTGTTGGTAACACGATACGTGCCAAGCGGGAGTCAGGGGAAGAAGGTCGAACCGGTGATTATTCAAATTAATTTTCATGGGTGATTACGCCACAATTTATGTCTGGTCTTATCACACTCAAAGCAGCACACTTCTCGCGCTTAGGAGAATTAATAAAATACGTTTGTTTGTGGGCTAACACAATACAAAGCTACCGTAGCCGGAAAATACAGGGCCAACGGGTAATTGAAGCTATTAAGATGATTACCGTGTATGCGCCATCTTGCAATGGAATTTCATTACATGTGTAATTACCTGTATTTCTAGTTGAAATAAGAAGATTTCATATTCGGTTATTATATATTGTACCGCTTCCGTAGTATAATGGCCAGCACTCTCGGTTTCCGTAATGAGAGTCCCGGGTTCGATTCCCAGGGGGAGGGGGAATCAAATTAAATATAACTGATTTTTCACCCTAATATTTATTCAATACTATTATGAATTGTCGCCTGAAGCGGAGGGCTTATCACCTTTCATATGTAACGATCAAGATAACACTGCGTTTATACGATGCAGTCCCCTATGCAGCATCGATTGCGGATGAGAGTTTGAAGAAGTAGAAGTATTATTGATTTAAAGAATAATATAAAGTAAACGAGTATATTAGAGTGTAAAATCAAAAATAAGGATTATTGATTTTACACTCTAATATATCGTAGTCGTATAGGAGAAAGTGATCAAATGCATTTTTTAAAAAAACGTGATCATTGGCTATTTGATATCTTTCTAGCTTAAATAGTGCCCTAAATATATCCCAAAGGATTTTAAACTTGGAAGTATAATATATTGACTTGTTAAAAATGACTATGCGTTGATGTTTATTTTCTTGCCAAGCAAAAGTGACTTAAATGGCCCTCCTTTAAATATTTTACGTTTTGGTAGTTGGTCACTTTCTCCTGTATGATTACGATATATTTAATATTATTCTGGACTGGCCCCTGAAGCGCAGGAGTGATGGTGTAAGAAACGTTCAAGATAACACTGCGTCAATAAGATGCAGTAATCTATGCACCATTAGGTGCGGATAAGGGTTAGGAAGAAGATGAAGAAGATGTTTGTGAGTTAGCACAATACAAAGCTATTGTGGGCAGTGGTGTAGCAAGAAATTACCGGGCCAAACTGTAATTGCAACTAAAAAGATGATTACCGTGTATACCGCTCCATTCAGAAATGGATTTCCATTATTTGTATGAATTATTTCCAGTTTTAATACGAATATTCCAAAGTCGGTAATAATCAATGAACTGATATCTCTTGATAAATTCTAGTGACTCAATCACATGTTTCGAAATAGAACCATTTATAAACAGAAGTTTCAAGAATTTGAGTATTGTGGTTGTCAATCATTGGTGCATGTTACATGCGTGTAACGTGATCACTTAACGTAAGCCGTGTAAATGCCGAAATTTCCATATTCTTCTTCATCTATGTTGTGATGTCAAAAAATAATGTATAAAACAATACAAAGCTTTTGAACAGCGGTGTAGCCCGAAAATCCGGACCAACGTGTAATTGAAACTATTAAGATGATTACCGTGTATGCACCACCCAGCAATTGAATCTCATTACATGTAATATTATTTCCAGTTTCATTACGAATCTTACAAAGTCTGTAATTATAAATAATAATAAACAATTGTTTAGGGGTTAATAGAATACATATTACGAGTATTGTAAATAGTAGCGTAGCCGGAAAATATCGAGCCAACGAGTAATTAAATCTATTAAGATAATTACCGTGTATGTGTTATCGAATTTCATTACTTGTAAAATTATTTCCAGTATTAATACGAATCTTACATAATTGGTGATTATAAATTAATTTAATGAAGCGTACAGAATAAATGAAATATTTTGTTAATTAAAAAATAATAAGATGGCGATTTATTTTAACAAGTAAAATCTTTCTAAAATTCATGTCAAAAAACATTTTTTCTGTATTCTAAAAGTAAGTTTCTTTTAGTAAAAAGTAGTTTTATTTAATTCGTATGTTTTCAAATCCTTTTAAATTTATAAAACGAGCATATCGTGCATTAATGTGCTTTATTCGTTCTTATTTATAAAGGCAAAAATTTTAAAATTTATCATTCCTATAGAGCGAAAAACATTGGCATTTTATTAATTCTAATGATATTTCGGTGTTTAAAACTTTCTTACACAAACAATCACATACGTTGGGTTTGATTTTCTTTAATTTTCCCATAAAGAGAATCCCTGATTACAAAAAAAGTCTTCACTGCCTATATTATTTTATGATTCGGCATTACCTTTGTGGAATGACATGATTATTATCTAAATGAATTAAACTCTTGGGAGTTTTATTTCATTACACACGTATAGTTTCGAGAACAGGTGTTTGCATCAAAAAACTAATTCTATAGTTTTCGAAACTAGTCATGTGTAATGAAATAAAACTATATATGTATATATATATATATATATATATATATATATATATATATATATATATATATATATATATATATATATATATATATATATATATATATATATATATATATATATATATATATATATATATATATATATATATATATATATATATATATATATATATATATATATATATATATATATATTTATATATATATATATATATATATATATATATATATATATATATATATATATATATATATATATTTATATATATATATATATATATATATATATATATATATATATATATATATATATATATATATATATATATATATATATATATATATATATATATATATATATATATTATATATATATATATATATATATATATATATATATATATATATATATATATATATATATATATATATATATGTTTATATATATATATATATATATATATATATATATATATATATATATATATATATATATATATATATATATATATACAAAGTTATATTTTAATTTTATTTTATGCAATTGTTGAATTTTTAAAATAAAGTCTACTATGTTTTTTTACTATTTGGGATAAAAAAATCTTCACTCAACAAATTCAGTTTGAACAGTTGGTCCTCTATTTGCTTAAAAGCGAGGGACAAGGATTTATTACATTATGCAGATGTACGAATACAGCCGAAGATATTTCTTGTTACTGAGATTTCGCCGCCTGTTTCCAGACATTGACATGTCCATTTACTTACAAGTAAAATGGTTGGGTACTCGATCGTTTCACTTATTTATTGTCTTCTTTGTTTAGTGAAATTTGCAAATGAAATCATATTTAAAACCTTTTTTATTTTTAAACCATAATACACGATTTACACACAACGAAGGTTTGATAGTCCTAAGAATGAACAATAAATCTTGACATCTCAGATTTGTGATAATTGATAATTGATCAAATTATAACAATAAATATGGGAGTCCAACACCGCAATATATCGTTCCGAAATTTTTTAATTTGTTGCCGACGGATGTAAAAGGTAAAAATAAAATATGAAACAAAGGCAAAATAAAGGAATGGGTAAATGATTAAGAGTTTATTTTATGAAAATTGTAAAATGTTTATATTCTTATTTTTTCTTTCTTTTTTGTGTGTATATTAGGTTAAAATGGTTAAAAACAATGAAAAGTGATTTCAAAAAGAACTCCACCGACGAGAGACACAAGGTAGCTTGGTGGATCTCTGCAATTTTTATTCATGTGTTTAAAATTGTGATTCAAATAAAATATACAATTTACGTTAGTAAAAATATGACGAAGTCAGGATTATACTCGTATATATTTCGCCTCAGACTTGAAAACAACAACAAAAAACAATGTGAAGGCGTCCAAATTTATGAATAAAAGTAATTTATTTTTATTGAATAACAACTGTAATCGCCCACGCATTACTGTGGCTTTGTCTGGTTAAATAGAAAACAAAGAAAATAGAAATCACGCATTTCAAATATGTCAAATTGAGCAATGTTTGTAAGAAAATATTAAAAATCATTAAAACAATAATTGAATGAAAAATATAAAAACTGCTAAATGACAACATCTGTCAAAACAAACGTTATCCAATATCAACAATGTATCTATTGCGTCTGTTGCTGTAACGCTTAACAGATGGCGCAGCCATTTTTGTTGAAATATCTGTCCCAGCTATTAACCCCTGTCACACGTGATTTTTGAAGCACGCGCGTATTTGAATGCAACGTTGTGTTAAAAATTCAAAGCAATCGGTGAATAACTGGAAATGATTTGAGATTTTGATCAAACCAATATTTACATTCAAATTTTAATAATTATTTAAAAAATAGTACTGACGAACCGCTTCATTTACCCCCAACAAAAAGATAATGTTACAAGCTTTATATTTATAAAATAATATCGAATTAATGTAAGGCAAATTATAAATTTAAGAAGAGCATTTTGTTCATACAGAATTGGAAAGATTTTGTGATTTTTTCTCAAAGTTCTTAACGTGAAAAGGAAGATTTTAGAGTTTTGTTTTGAAAGAGAATCTACTACCCAAATGGCGACCTCTTTTCAGCGTATCTGGGTTAAAATAGTAGTTATAATTTTCTGAACACGAAATAAAAATCTTCCAGTTGAAAAGAAAATGTAGCACAATCTGTGTTAAGCAAACACGACTTCTCCATAGTAAAACGATATCATCACCAAAACATAGAGGAAAACATACAGAATCCCTAATCGGTTCGGTCCGCGGTGTCCCACTAGCTATCTCGTAGAACCAATTCAGTGAACGACCGCTCTCCGGCGTAGACGGTCGTGTCTACGGCTCTCCAACCCGCGAATCTACGTTTCACGTTCTCTCGATAAATTCACTCTCGTAAAATGCTTTTCCGTTAAGGGTTTCCGAAGAAATTTCCTCTCGAATTTAGCGCCAATAGGTAGCGATTTTTCCTTTCTTTTTTATATCCTAAACGTCGGGATTTTTTGTGCGTGTAATAATTGAATGACAATTGTCTCATTTTTATCACTTGTCTGGCGCTAAAGAATTCATTTCCACCCATTGTGTATCGTTGTTTGTTTCTAAGTTAACATTCGCTATCAGCAGAAAAAAGTGAAAAGAACCGATCATAAAAATAAATGGAAAAGACTTAATTTCGTTATTTAAAATAATGATTGTGTTCAAATGGAAATATTAACAATATTTAATACATTTATATAAAAAATACGCATTTTTAATAAATTTTAAAACTTGTCATGTTTCAAATTACTGTAAGAGAAGAAATTGAAACTTTCTTTAAAAACTTAAAGATTTAAGTTTTTAAAGAAAATATATTGAATAAGATTTTAAATAAATCCACTACTTTTCGCACACTTATAAGAGGTAAGGTAATATTTTTTATGCTTTGATTATAACAGAATATATTTTCCGGACTTGATATTTCAAAGACGTTTTAAAATGTAATAAGATAAAAATATGTATGCTTTTTTTTCTACAACTATATGTATACGTAATCTTTGTATTTTATTAGTATTTAATGTATATTCAAAATGATACATAACATATAATTGGGTCTTGCTGAATTACACTAGCCTGCTGTTCTATAATACGATACATATATTATGTTAAAAGAAACTTAAAACTTAAAAACGTAACTAAATTAAAACTTAGAAATTTGACATTTCATTAAAATAAAAAGAAATAAAAAAAATCAACATTCAGGTATTTCAATCCTACACTAATTAGATGAGTATTTATTTTTGAAAAAATGTTCAAGTGACTCTAAAATCTAACTTTATAGGCGTCAACTTTAAGCCTATTCATGAGTGAGAGGGTTGAATCTGCATGAAGAAAGTTACAATAATTGCATGTTACTATTCTTATGTGAAAAATTTTAGCCAAAAACAGTTGCAAAAATTAATACATGATACCTAACGAATATTATGTTTTAAAACAATATTGTCTTTATATTTATGATATTTGTATTTTAAATTCATCCAATTGAAACCATGTTAAAAATGATTTTTTCTATACATCGAAGAATGTTATAAGTTTTTTATCGTTAAAAAATCATAGCTTAATCATAGCATAATTAAATGTTCAAATCATTTTACGGCCTAATTCAAATAGAAATGTATAACCAATGCCAAGTAAAACTAAAAAAACATCACGATGCTCCCCACCGGAGTAAACAGAGATAATAAATAGGTAGAGTAGGCAGAGTAAGCAACGCCAATCTAAACAAATAAGATCTTCCTCTTCCGCATTCACGCGTCTCCTAATACATATCCGCTGATTATTCTGACTCTTGACCTAGTCACTTTTAAGTATTTGAAATACTTGACCGTGCCAAGTTTTTCTCGGTCGTTCTATGATCCTATTTCCAATAACACTCGCCTGATAAATTTGTTTTATTGTTTTTTTACAGATTCGATTCACGTGCTACAAGCATCTCGCACACTTTTTCTAATTTTTTCGATAATATTTTTCTCAAACTGGATTTTTTTCTTAACTCACCATTCGATCATCATACATCGTTTTGCCGCATATTCACCTAAGAGATGGCTTTTCGACTGCATTCACTACACTTAAAATCTTCTTTTTTTACTCCATTTTTTACTTTCCTACATTCCATACATAAAAATCAATAAATAAAACACCTAACAATACAAACAAAAATCAAGAAAATATATGAAAAACACATAAAATTAGAAGGCACAAAACATCTTTTCTTCAGTAAACCGTAATTTCAGCATGTATATTTGACTCCTGTATTCTACGTAACTAACTGAGTAACTTCTGCTTTGTTCGATATTACTTTTCCCAGGTCGCAAGCCATAATGGAAGAGATTGATTGTTTCGCTATATCCTTGTATATATTCACCAAATAAAAGAATACCTTACTCCCAACTTCTGTTAAGGAACAAATAAATGAAAGGCGGTGTTGAATTCATTACTTTATATAAAATAAAAACTTGAACTTTATGTGTACTTAATAAAATAAAATAAAAGCTTAATATTCAAGTTTTCTTAAAAATGCTATAATATCGTTTTTTAAACAAGATATTTTAAAATTTCTCTGCTTGACAAATGTATGACAAAATGATGAGTTATGGATATTCAAATAAACATATACAACATTAAGAATGCAGAGATAAGACATAATCACCCTTGAGCTTCCTTGGGGTAGTATTTTACTGAAATAGCGCTTTCTAATTTGTTCACAATTAATATTTTTTTAAGCACATTTAATCAAATTAATTTTTGAGATTATTTGTACACGAGTAGGTTTATGAAAAGAATAAATGATAAAAGGCTTGTGTAATGAATCGGTTAGGTGAATTTATTGCAAAAAGAAACCAATAATGGCTTAGAAGAACCAGGAGTACAGGAATCGTAGAAAAACATTGAAATTTTAAATTGATCAAACACTGATTTGATTCTACTAAAATGATCATTTTAATTTTATAAACAAAAAATCTTTTGGAAAATTGACTTGTTAGGGCATTCTCAAACATTAGTTTGAGAATGCCCTAACTAAAGTCATTAATTAAACAATGCCCTAAAAAGGCAAAAGAGTTTTTACAAGAATTTTTGTTTTTATGATTCTAAAAAACATTTTAGCAGACTCAAATCAGTTTTTAATTGAAATATTTTAAGGTAGAAATATGGATACTTACAAATAAAACATCAAATAAATAAAAAAAATCATAGAAATCGTAGGTCAGGAGTCGTAGTAATTAGCCGGTATATTACCGAGATATGTAATTCTCGAAGAGGCGATTAATATTTTCAAAGGCAAAGTTTTTATTTTCTGTGCCTTTTTCTGCAAGAAAACAGCATGATGCTTACTTATTTACTTATTTAAACAAATATAACTGTGAAATAGCATAAATATATACCAAAATAATTACATAATACAATTAGTTCCTGAAAGGTTAATGATACATAAAACTGCTGATTCTCATTATTTTTATTGCCTAGATACGATCTTTATTCAACGCGTATTTCCTATAACACCCATGGACATTGAAAATCTCTTATTACAAAGAAATGTAAATGACCAAGTCTACCCCTCAGAGGTCACGCCTGTGTCAAGGCTTTTAGGGGCTGTGTCAGGAATATATTAACTAAGACAAGAGGCTGGTTTTTCATCAACAACTTAATTTGAAAATAAATTTATTTAAGAGGTTTTTTTTGGAACAAAATAATTTTTCGATACAAATTTTAGATTATTAAATCAAGAAATTTTGGAGAGTGCAATGTCCGTCCCGTTGATTTTAACATTGTTTATATGAATAAATATGAAAATTATTTTTATTAATAGTAAGAAATCAGTGAGAAAAATTAATAAAACTTTTAAATATAATGTGATTCTTGAAGTCGTTATTGTGGTTATACTATGTTTTAATTAGCCGAACGGATATGGATCATTCACATTTTTTACTGCTTTTTGTCATAGCATTATTAACAATCTGATAAACTTAAATATTCCAAACCTTATCCGCACCAAATAGTGCAAAGGGCAGCGCATCGCGATAATGCAAGGTTACATTGATCGTTAATTATCTTAAGACAAAGTGAATAGTACCAGTAACAGCTGATATTAAAGAAATATTAAAGCATGGCATATATTTATTAAAACCTTATCTTAGAATTAAGTCCTGGACCTATATTATGGTAGCCAAACAAGCTAACCACTGCTTTGCGGAGACGAATTTATTATGATATTATCATGGTTAAACAATTATTTTAAATAAATTTCAGATAAGATCTAAAATTTTTTTTTTCAAATGTGCGTTATTTTTTGTAACATAAATACGCAAATGGTGAAAACAAGCATAAAAAATATGAAGACATTTTTGACTTTTTGTATTTCATTGAAAATCCATCCCAATGCTTGCATAGTTGAAGGGTCTAAATGATTCAACAGAAGGGCTCTTATTAAAACTTTTTATTGTACTAGACTTCACAAAAAGACAATAAAAGCCAATTCCACTTCATAAATCGAAATGACTCAATTTGGACCTGAAATAAACTGAAATGGTTTTCAGCACTTTAGTAAAAATACTTTGTTCAATATTGTTCATTTTTTTCATTTTATAAAAAAAAATTAATTTCGTTAGTCTTGCCTAATATAAAATTTATATTAAAAAAATTACGTACTACATCCATTAGTTTATTCCGTTAATTTCAAAGAGGTGATAATCATTTAAAATAAACTATTTGATGTTTAACTAACTTTGTCATAAATATTTCTGTTTTAAATATTAAAAAATGTTTTAGAATATTTTGAGTGTGTCCAAATACTGATTCACAAATCTGGATTATCTCCAATTACAGGAGTTATTTTTCATGTTATTTTTTAAATCTTATCAACGATGAAGTACAAAATGGAAGTCTGGGTATTTACGGGGCTAAAGACCGTCATAAGCTGGTTTAAGTGTATAATATAAGAGTTTCTGCTTAATAAAAAGGTTCTTTTTATCTCACCAATAGATGCGAAGTTCTTTGATGAGATGTCAAAAAAATGTTTTAGAATACTCTGAACATATAAAATAAGTAAGTTGATTTATCGTAAGTTATTTAAATTCATTGAGTGTGTCTATAAATCTTCCCCATTTTCAGATAAAATTCAGCTACTGAAAAACAATTTAACCGAAATCCCGCTGCCATTATATCTCAAAGTATCAATTTTCCAGATATCCGATATGAATTTCCCCTCATATCAGATTAATTTGTGTTTTGGGTTCATTTTGTCTGGCCCTGTACTCAGACAGTCTAGTATGGAATAAATTCCTTCGAGTACTCATTTGTTCTCAAGCCAAAAAAAAAACATTTCTAATTTATTTAATTTATTACATTTAATTAATAAAAAACCATGGGTCACGTAAGGGGACGATATTAGGAATTTGCTAATTGTGTTGGTAACCTCCATTAAAAAAAACACAAATCGTAACCTAAATAAAATTACCATTGATTTAAATCTAAGCGACAACAACAAATTTTGCCAAAATTTCGTTTCAATAAGTCAAACACATCAACATTTAAACATTATCGATAGTATTTCAATAAAAAATTAACTTTAAACAGTTTTTCTTTTTTCAATGTCTCAACATAGGCGTGACTTTTCACCGCCAAACTTTTAATATGGCTGAGACTATCTTAACTTACTTTAGATTCAAAGTGCAAAAACTGAACGACATTTTTTAGGAAAAAACGAAACCGATGGTGACAAAATTAGGCTCGGGGACGAAATTTTGCGACTTTACCTTACCGAAAAACGCTTGATAACCTAATCCTTAATTTTTATGCAGCTTATGCTTTGAACAGTTATTTTTACAGCTTATGCTTTGAACAGTTATGAATAGTGCGTCCAAAACTTTGTTTAAAAATTCGACTTCATCCATTTATTTATATTTTTACATTAAATTCTATTATTTGGAACATAAATTAATCAAAATGCAATAGTAGGTATTCTTCATTTTAAACGGTGTTTGCTCAATTGAATGATTGTACCAAACCATTTTCTGTAACCAAAAAAATCAACCCAAGTTTTCTTAAATATTAAGACGGAATATAAAATTTCACGTAGATAATTTCTCATAAATATTTTAAGTAGCCTGCCACGATTTTAAAGGCGACAAAATTTCTTCAGTTCAAACATCGGACCGGGGGTTTAGTTTGCCCGACTATCTCAGATCATTAATGAACCCGTGGCAATTAGGTAATCGGGTCAAAAGTCTGCTTCATTAGTGTTGATAAGTGACAACACAGCCACCGCGGAGGGCAAATTTGGTTGACTTTTAATAAACTTAAGTAATTTAAACATGGGTTTATTAAAATTTGATAAAACATTGGGTGATCAAAATTTTGAAAACAATTATTGATTGAGAGAATATTTCAAAACTACTCTGTAAAGGTGTTTGGTTTCGATGACTTAAAGCTTACTTTTTTTTAAAAATCTCAACATTGCCTTCATATTAAAAAAAAACGATCAAATGATTATTGCAACGATTTCATGCAGTATCCTATGTACCGTTGGGTGCGAAGATCGGTAATAATATATTTTTTTAAATTGGATGATTTATATATCGCCATTTTTGTAAAATACTACCTCAAGGGCGATTGTTTATACAGAATGGATTATGATATGGAAATGAATTATCATAGTTTTTTTATCATTAGGTAAAAAATATATGTATTAAAGAAAAACATCGTCAATCGGTAGTAGTAGATATAGTAACTGACAAAAAATTGAATCTTTTTATTATTTGTGAAGGAAAAATGATTATTTCATTAAAATCACCGTTTTATAAATCAAACTTAGTACATTTTATTCACATTTCAACATAAGTGTAAAACAATATAGAAGTCTGTGTATTTACAGAGCTTATGACCTGTTAAAGACTGGTTTAATGATCATTTTACACACTTGCAACATTAACTGTTCTACTCATAATTGACAACCAAAATTTTCACAGTACCTACTCACAATTTTGGAACTATTAGTTATATCATTAATATTATGACACAGTATATATAAGTTTTCAACAGCCATCTATGTTGGGTGAGAAAGCTTTTATTTAGCAGAGACCCTTTTATTTGGATGAAGGCGAAGATTTTAAATTTGAATATTACGTGGTAAAACCATATAATCGTTGTTTTTTACAAATCTTTTTTGACACGTATTTCGATATATAACTAACCATCACGCAGCTGCTCCTCAGGGGTAGGCAGAGAGAATAGAACGCTGCACCACTCTGTATTTGCAAACATTCTTCGCCTCTTCTACATTCATGCATCTCCTCATACATACCCGACAACTATTACGACTCCTGACTTGGCTGCTTTCAAGTATTTGACATACCTGATTGTACCAAGGCATGTTTATATCGTAGTCATACAGGAGAAAGTGACCAACTTACAAAACGTAAAATGTTCAGGAGGGCTATTTAAGTCACTTTTGCTTGGCAAGAAAATAAAAATCAATGCAGTTTTTCCTTTGGGATTTTTTTAAGGGCAATATTAAGTTATTAAGATATCAAATAGTCAAAATCACGTTTTTGTAAAAATTACACTTGGTCACTTTCACCTGTATGACTACGATATGTTTACTTTATACGCCGTGTAACATTCCCCATTCTATGTATGGTATAACCAAAACTCCCATTTTCCCAACTCAAAGAACTTCCTTATGTGTGTTGAGATATTAAGAAATAAGTTATTGATTTGGATATCAATAATATCTTCTAAAAATACACAAATATGGGTTAATTCGAATTTGTTTGTAAAGCTCCATTTCTCCTACCCAAAACAGTTCTCATTTTTCCTGTCTCAAGTCTCTCGAATACTTTTTCACTCGACTGGATTCGGGATGGTTTTTGTCTTTGTAGGTCCCTCAACGATTGTAAGTAGGTACCTAACCTAACGTTTCGTTTTCAATGTTATTTCAACTCAAATCCAAATCAAATTCTGAACAAGAAGTCTCTCAATCATAAAAAGAGTGTTAAAAGCTTTTTAAAAATAGAAAAACCATTGTCTAACAATAAAGTTAAATAAAAACTTTGCAACGGTAGAAGCATGTTCTTTTTTAAATATCATAACCAATGCTTAAAAAAAACAGTACTGATTACAACGACAAAGAAAAATCGAGTTTTTCGAATTTATTTGATTTTTTTTCTGAATAGCGTCTGAAACTATCTTAGCCATTTGAAAAATTAGGCTGTGCTTATTATACAGTGTTTGCGAGAGAACAAGTAATTCAATAATACTTTATAATAAATAACTAAAAATATTTTAGGTTTTTATTATTATAAGGGTTTTTTTCAGTCTGGTTTAAATATATTTCCTAACATCTAAGGAAAATTTGTACGTAGAATCAATTTGATCATTACGTGTTTCTTCGCTTTGAAAAATATTTAAATACAAAGTATCTACTTAAGTAATTGTCATTTATTTTGTCAGATATATAGATAACGGATATCTAAAAAATATAAAACCGTTTTCAACTGTTATCAAAAGGATTTGAAATAAATTAGTACATTAAAGTTAATAGTCCTCTACCACGATGCGTATATTGGTATTTTTCTAACTATATCTGATATGGTGCATAAATCGTAGTCGTACAGGAGAAAATGACCAATTAACAAAACGTAAAATGTTCAGGAGGGCCACTTAAGTCACTTTTGCTTGGCAAGAAAATAAAAATAAATGTAATAAGTCATTTTTAACAAGTCAATATATTGTACTTCCAAGTTTCAAAATCCTTTGGGAATTTTTTCACGGCAACATTAAGCTAGTAAGATATCAAATAGGCAAAAATCACATTTTTTTAAAAAAAAAATGTACTTGGTCACTTTATTCTGTATGACTACGATATGTAAGTAGATAATAAAAATTATAAAATACTTATTATCGAAGAAACGACAAAAATTACTGGGTTTGTCGAATTTCACCCCCTTCTTATTCACAGAATTACAATTAAATTTATGTCATACTTTGTATTATGCGAACAATGTCGACATTTAAACATTTTTATTGTGTTAACATATCTCCAAAGTGCTCTATAGCGCCTTGTTTACCCAAATTGAAGCAGAGTTGGGAGTAAGAAACCTCGAATATTGTGGTGAAATCTCAAATCTCTTAACGACCATTCAAGAGGACCGTACTCTTGGGTATCCCAAAGGAATTTAGCAAGAAGACTATTTTGGACTATTTATATATGTATGTAAGTGGCTAGATAATGCGTCTAGTTACTAGACTCCAGTGCCACGCACATACGAGTAAATACATATCGCTCACTCCTTTCATCAACGTCAAAAAACTAGATTTTTCAGGAGATCGTTTTTAAAGTTTAAGAATATAATAAAATATATTAAAAATAAATATCAAGCCACTTATTAAACTTTTTACTATGCAACAAATCTTTATAAGTAAAATTTGAAGGTTTTTTCTCCGTTTGGAAAACATTAAGTTTATTTTAAAAAATAATTAAACAATACCGTTCCTTCTGAATGCAAAAACAACACTTTCTGCCGTGTAGCGGGTAAATATTATGTTAAAAATATGCCGCTTTTGCTGGGATACAGTACATTTTCTGGGCATCCTGAAAACATGCACAACTGAAAATTGACGATTTTCGATATATGACGTTGTTTAAAGGAGTGAGCGATATATGATCACTTTATAACGCTTAATTTTTTTCTTAATAACGTTTTTCATAATATATGTATTGACTTCTGTTGGAGTAGAAACTACAAACATACACATATCAGAACACAGAACACAGAACACAGACAAGTATGAATGAGGAAATGCACGTGCGTAGAAGAGTCGAAGAATTTTCGCAGACAGTGGTGTGGCATTCTGTTCCTGCCGTCTACCTTACAGAAAAGCGACTTACGAGTAAAATTAATATTTCATAATTTTGCTAGATTTTTACAATAATTAATTTTTAAAAATTTACCAATCTTTCCCATTTTTCATTAAGCTTAAATAACTCTGATTGTAGTTGAAATACAAACAGTCATAGCGTATTTTATATTTTGGAATCATTCGTCGTTTGCACCATCTAAAACCAAAAAATTACGTCGAAATGTTAAAATTATTTTTTTGTAGTAAAGGGAAAAACCTTAAGTTAGAGCACCAGTAAGTTATAAAGTACGTCAAATCTAAAATTAAGCACATAAGAATATAAAATAAAATAATGTGGGCTTTGTCCCATCATTCCAATCAAGTTGGTTTCATGTCGGAGTCAAGTACGCAAACCAAGGGTCTTGAATCTGGTGCTTTGTGCGCCTTAAATGGTCATTTGATAGTTTCTAGGGGTCACTTTTATCCTTAAGTGGTGGACCCCTAATTTACGACATATTTGAATATAATTTTCATTTGAATAGCACTATTTAACCCTTATTCAAACTTTAAAATTTGCCTTCATCGGGATATATGAGAATCCATATACTAGACTGGATTTTAAAAATTATCTTTTTAATATTTGATAAGATGATGTTTCTTTTTAAAATGTTATTGTTCTATATATATAAATATATATATATATTTATATATATATATATATATATATATATATATATATATATATATATATATATATATATATATATATATATATATATATATATATATATATATATATATATATATATATATATATACATATACTATATATATATTTATTTATATATATATATATATATATATATATATATATATATATATATATATATATATATATATATATATATATATATATATATATATATATATATATAAATATATATATATATATATATATATATATATATATATATATATATATATATATATATATAGTACCATCACCATATAATGGCATACACTATGCATGCCATTATATGGTGATGGTACTTATTGGTTATGGTAAATATCTGAGGAAGATATTTTATTATGGTGAACATTTTCTTTATTTCAAGGTGATGGCTATATCTTACAAAAGTTACATGTTAGCATATTTTTACAATGATTACAATACATTGTTTATATTTATAATACTTTCTGGGTGCTTACTATACTGGGAATGATATGAGGTGAAGAAATTATAGGTACATCATGTATTCACGAATGTGAAAAACAATGGGCTTGCCTTACTAGTAAACCCTAGGCACGCCACTGATATATATATATATATATATATATATATATATATATATATATATATATATATATATATATATATATATATATATATATATATATATATATATATATTTATATATATATATATATATATTTATATATATTTATATATATATATATATATATATATATAAATATATATATATATATATAAATATATATATATATATATATATATATATATATATATATATATATATATATATATATATATATATAAACATACATATATATATATATATATATATATATATATATATATATATATATATATATATATATATATATATATATATATATATATATATATATATATATATATATATATATATATATATATATATATATATATATATATATATATATATATATATTTATATATATATATATATATATATATATATATATATATATATATATATATATATATATATATATATATATATATATATATATATATATATATATATATATATATATATATATATATATATATATATATATATATATATATATATATATATATATTTATATATATATGTATTTAGCCACATTTTGAACGATACTTGTTGTGGGTAAAATCTATTTCCTTTTTGATGTTCCGGATTCATAAAACTTTTACATCCCTCGCTCATTATTATGTTCCTTGTCAATTATCCCTTATAGTAAGCTCATTGTGAGAAGTTGAAAGTTCTATCGTCCAGCAAAGTCGCATAAACTATGTCGTTTCTTTACACAAAATACATACAAGCTCGAATATTGTACCTTAATTCCAAGCAAAACTATAGCTTAAGTAAAATAAAAATAATACAAGAGATTTGAAAATAACATAATTAAAAAAAAACATGTAAGAAAGTGATTTTTTGAGTAGTTTGCAGGATTAATCGTTTTTAATTTCATTTAAATATAGAATATACTTATAGTTTCGTCAAATGAACTTGTTACATTTTTAAAATATGTAATGTTTATATTCGTTTTATAACATATTTCAAATAAAATTATTCTAGACTCACCTTATGGTTCTTATATGAGTGGGAAATTTGTTTTTATAATAAGATTAACACTAAAGTCAATAAGATACTGACATTTCCTTAAATTAAGTATCTTATTTATTTTAAGAAAGTGATTGATAAAAAATGATATTAATATAGAACTGTTAAAATAAAATATAAAACTTTACAAAAATCAAACAACCAACATCTATTAGCGATAAAATAAATTTAATTGCGATTTTAAAAAAAACGGACACATATTATATATTATTTAAATGAACTAATCTACAAACGTATTTTTCGAAAAGTGTGATTGTCATAATGAGATACGGAGTTAAATTGAAATATTAATGCTGACCAATGCAAATTAATAAATAAAGTGAACTTTTGGCAAATAATTTATCGTATCTTTGAAAGCTACTTTAATTAATTTTGTTATTGAACTCAGTGATTTAGATTTCTGTTTATTTTTATGGCCAATAAATATGTTTAAAAGAAACAAATAACCACGTTAAAACATTATGTACCGTGAGCCGTATGTTATGCCAATTGGATCGCTTACCTTAGAAACAAACTGTGATATAATTAATTAAAAATAAATATTTAATCTGTATTTAATCTGTATCTCAAGATCAAAAAACATAACCCATTTTTTACAACAAAAAAAAACATTCAATTATTGAAAAACACCAAATTAAATTTTAATTAATATTTTCCATTGGAATATAAGTTGATATTTTTAGTATTAACTTTTGATCGATAACCCTACCTTTTTTCCCTTTGGTATTGACATTCAACCAATCAAAGAGCTTGTTAAAACGTTAATTACAAAATCGGTTGAAAATCTACATACTATATTTAAACAAATTCATCTTGATGGGAAAATGTAAAGTGGGTATTTTGGTGAAACTAATTTTATCTCTCGAATTCGCCTAACCACGAACAAATCAAGTGTTTAAGTTTACCGATTCCAAAATTAACCACGGATGCAATTAATTGTATCGTATCCGTTTGCAATAATAATTTATATGCAACGCTGTGGGCGCAACCGGTATTACTAACGATGCACTAGTAAAGGGACTTGTTGTTGATATATATATATATATATATATATATATATATATATATATATATATATATATATATATATATATATATATATATATATATATATATATATATATATATATAAATTTATATATTTATATATACAATATTTAGTAAAAATGTTATATTAATTGATAAATTAAAGGCATTCATTTTTTTAAAGTAAAATCATTTTCAGTAGAAGATACCGTTTTTGTTGTTATTTTTTTTAAACTTTTTAACATTGAAACTAAATACTAAATAATAATGTCACTACCAGATAAAAATAAGAAATCAATTATTGCCCTTAACAAATCTTGCTATTTATTACCCTACCACCCTTGAAGTAATATTGTCCATTTTTAAAGCAAAGTAATGATTATTTTTCACAAAATTTTTACTTGAATGCTCAAGAGGTAACGATGGATTGGTTGCATATTTGAAAAGTTTTGTGGAAAGCTCGTATGCAGTGTTTGAAAAAGTTTTGCTGTTCTTACCTGCCAAAGATTGTTTGTCATACACCGTTTCCAAGATATACAATAGTGAAATTTGCGAAAACTTTGTAAAAATCGGCACCTTGTATTCCGAGTTCGTTTAGAGTTATATCAACAAAATTAACTATTGAAGCTACCTATTGACTTATTTGGAATAACCGCAATTTAAGTACATAATTTTAGCAAAGAAAATATAGTGGAACCTCTCATAACGAGCATAATTCGTTCCAGGATCATATTCGTTATGCAAAACACTCGTTTAATGAAACATTTTTTATTTTGACTAACGTAGAAATCCCGGCTCACAAGTGAATGTCGTGAAAAAGGGACTTGCCTTTCCCCGTAACTCGTTTTGCTAAATTTCGCTCGTTAAAGGAGCAAATTTTTAACTTTTTTTCAAATACTCGTTATGAGAGGTGGTCGTTACGAGAAGTACTACTTTATATTAAATCTGCAATAATAACTGATAGCACTATTAACTGAAATATGTAATAAAGGCACACTTTTGTGATAAGTGATAATTAAAAAGCTGAGAAATACAAATTTTAATCCTTAAATTGAATGCATTAAACATAATCGCATTAATGATACATAGGTTCTGTAAAAGCGATTAAAACGTTGAAAAAAATAACTTAAAATATGTTGCTAAGCTTATTAGAAAAGGAAGCTAGCATGTCTATTGATGAGAAGAATTACAGTTAGTATACCTTGCTCAAGTCGTGTAGTCGTGTAGCGCAGCAATAAGTCCACACATGTTTAGTAAATTTATAATTAAATAGTTAAAAAAAAGAAAACATATCAACAATTATTTTATAAATTTAATACAATTTAATAATGTAAAGAGAGTAAAACAATAGATAAACATAAAAAAACCTCAAAAAATTATAAAGTAACAGGATAAAGTAACCATTTTCTGTCACCATTTTGCTCTCGGCACATGAAAACCGTTGTAACATGTTTATTTTTTCTATTCTAATAAATACAATAGAGCCGTGGGGATATCACATCTTTTATTCAAAAGTCCGTTCTTTATTTCTAACGTATTGTTCCTCTTAAAAGCACGTTATTTTTTGCATCAAAGTTGAAATTTTTGATGTCGTTAAAGAACTTAAATAACTCTTTAGGTATAAGCATTAAAATAAAATAAGATCTCAAATAAACCTTAAGATATTAGTATTTAAATAAAAAAAAGATCTTAAAAAAACCTTAAGGTATTAGCATTAAAAAAGGTAAACCAATTAACATACGTATGTAGTATCTTAATGCATGAACTGTATGTAGTATCTTTTTTGAATTGGTGACCTAATTAAGTAAAAAATAAACTTCAGAAGGGAACTGACTGAAAAATGATAAATTAAGAGTTCATTGACCCTAATAAATTCCATCACAATCGATAAAATACATAAATGCAAGATTAAAGTTTTCTGAAACTCCCGCACAATTTTCAAGAATCTAAAATGTTTGTTCCCTCTTTTCTTCTCCCCATTAATCATTAAAAAATACATAAAACCTGATCATTTGTTCCCAGCCTAGCAAAAGAGGAATAAAACGTTGGGTTGTATGTAATTTATGATTATTTTTTTATGATTACCCTGTTATGTGAAAACTGGTTTTCTTCCCAAGCACTTGGTGTATTTTATTTCATTTCCGTCTTTAAAATTTTCATTACAGAAATATTTTAAGTGAGCAAATCAAATATAGAACAATAATCGTTAAATGCATAAGAAAAGACTGTTTGCTAGATGCGTTAATTTTTTTTTATGTATTCGTACCATATACATTTTTTCCTGAAGTTTTTTTTCATCATATTTTATTAAATAGATTTGTTTATATCCTAGAGTTGTGTACATACGTCACAGTTGTTTGTCACTGTTTGTAACCTACAATAAAATTTAAGTAAAAATTGACTTTTTTATATTAAACAAATAATCCCTAAATATTGTTCAAATTATAACGTAATGTCAAATGTCGTTGTGATAGTTTTCTGGTTTATTTTTTCTATTCAAAATTGGTTTAGAATGTATTCATTCATTCCTTTTGATTATGCCAGTTTACAAAGTCGATTGTTATTATTAAAAGTATATTATAAATTTTAATAAACCCTTAGAAAATAGGATTATTCAGTTAATTATACCTGTGCAGAAGAACAGTTAATATAAAGAATGATTGTTTGCTCACCGAGACCATAATAGAATCGCATTAATTTATTGAAATCAGGTCGCTGAAACCAATTTGAGTTGTATAATTCAAGATAAATTTCTTTTGAAACTCGTAATCTACTGCAAAAGAAAATCTAAGAATGGTTTTCTCTGCTCTAGACATTGAGATTAATGACATAAATAGAGCCCCAAAGTGAGAAAAATAGGAACTTTGCAGACTAATTGAGTTTGGATCATTTTGAGGAGTTAACTATAATACAATAAGTTCACCCAAAATGAATTATAGTATTATCGAGTATAGAATTCCTAAACTCTACCCAAGATTCAGCCGAGCAAATACTGATTCGATGTATTACTTTACTTTATAATTTTATGTCATTGAATTAACGTTACTTTTGATTGAATTTTTTTACTAACGTTGTTCGCATATGTTTTGGAAAAAAGTATACATACTCGTATTAACAAATCTCTATCCATATTTAACTATACATTTTGCGGTTTTATTTGTAAAATATGCTCTCGACTTGCTTAGATAGCTCTTACCTCCTCTTCATCCTTTAATGAACTAAGGACACAACTCTAAAATTTAGCTTCATTATTTTTTTCGCCAGTTACTTTGTTGTAAAATCTACATATTTATACAATTTAAGTAAATACGACTGTTTCTGAAAACCTATTATGACACGTATTTATATGTATTTCGCGTCATTTTTAAACACCATACTGCGTTTGAAAATGATGCGGAATACATCGAAACACCTGTCACAAACGATTTTCAGAAATAGTGGTATTAACTAGGTAAAATTGAAATTAAAAATCTGAAATGTAGACTTAGCTTCACATACGGTATTTGAAAATGATGCAAGATACATACATTGAAATACGTGTTACAATAGATTATAAGAAAAAGTGGAATTTACCAAGTAAATCATATTTTTTTTAATGTATTTGATACAATTTTCATCAACTTTTACAAAATCATTTGAAATTTGAATTTGTATTTCTTTTAAAATATGTAGTCAATATTGCTCATATTATTAAAATTTATTAGTCAGCTCAGTAAACTTAGAATATTTCAGGAGATTTACAAAAATCATTAAATAACACATTAGTTATTGTTTTATTTTTTCAAATTATTTTCTGTATTATTATCTTATATTTGTTTTTTCATTATAAATCCACTAAATTCAGAAAATACGGAATGAGGATAACCTAAACAGAATTTCCTTGCAAGTGTACGATTCATTATATTTCTCTCTAACTTTTCCAATCAAATCAACCGCAACCTTTCAAAGATTCAAAGAATTTGTTTCAGTTCATATTGCTAATATTTATATATAATTTAATGAAATGTTTTTTTGAGATTTGTATTTTCATGTTCACCAATGAAGATTGTAAAAATTTGACAATATTTGGGAAGAACCTTTAATATAAATTACTGCCATATGTGGATTAAACCAGAATGTACCAACAAAAAAGTATTAATAATTTATTTACCAATCATTTTTGCTTCACGGCTTGTTTTAATATTCTTTCTTCACTCATTCGATTCATACGCTAAAGCGATCTCAACACGTATTTCTTAATTTTATCGATAATACTTACCTCAGCTTTGCATTCTTTCCTTATATCACCATTCAAACATCTATCATACAACGTTTTGCCGCACATTCGTATTAGATAATGCATTTCTATAGCATTTAATCTACTTTCATCCTTCTTTTGGCAACTCCGTGCTTCACTTCCATACATTAGAGTTGGAACCAGAACTCCATTGTGTACTGCCAGACTAGCTTTTGCTGAGAGAGTTATATTTGCTATAACTGAATTCAGTGCACCATTCACTCTATTCCCTGCATTTCTTCTCCTGTCTATATCTATATCATTATCAAGATTTCCATCTCTAGAAAATATACTTCCCTAACTCACTAACTAATCATCACACCGCTTCCCCGTAGGAGAAGGCAGAGAGAATAGAAAGCCATACCACCCAGTCTTTGCAAAGGTTCTTCGCCTCTTCCACATTCATGCATCTCCTCACACATACCCGATGATTATTTCGAGTATTTGATGTACCTGACTGCGCCAAGTTTTCCTCGATCTTGCTCGGCTTCTTTTTCCAACAACATTTGCCTCATAAATTTGTTTGACCGTTTTTTCATCACTTATACGTTCCACATGCCCAAACCATCTCAACACACCTTTCTTAATTTTATCGATAAAGTTTATGTCAGCCTTACATTCTTTCCTTATTTCACCATTCAAACATCTATCAATATACTTCTCAAATATACAAAATCATCTACCCGTTTCAAAATTTTCTTCAACCATATTTTGTATTTAGTTATGTCATTTCTATACGCTTGTACTTATGCACTTGCTAATGGTGATTTACGTAACCCACTGCAGTTGCCTCACTGATATTACCCGACTCTTATTTTTGAAAAAATCTTCAAAAACTGCTATTTTTTTCTTTTAACAGATAATATACTTCCGTCGGAATTCTAGGGCCAGAGAAACATTTCTCTTTATAAAAGGTATTTTTTTACATTTTCAATATGGGGGATATCTTACTGCCACGTTTCCTGTGAACGAACTTTATTTAGGGGCTGTAAACAGCCTTCCAGAGATAAGTACATTTCGATAAAAAGGAAAAGTGATTCACGTGAATCCTTTAATAATACCCATTTGTGCAAACATTATTCGTGCTTTATTGAATCGAAAAATAGTGAGGAAATTAGCTGCGGACATATTGAATATTTGTATTAACTGATTTCCAATAAATTTAAGTTGCAATTTTATATTTCCGATGGTAATAAATTTTGCAAATATTACTTAAGTCAATAATAATATATTGTTTTGTACGTGTTTCTAATAAAATGTAGGACGTATAATCATTCCGACCCAAACTTAAAAAAAAAACTTTAAACTTATAAAACTGTTGTTGTTTCACTTTAAAAATTTACTATCGTATTTCATGGAATTATGGGAAGATTTAATTTCTAATTTTTCTTTTTCTTTTTACAATATATTTTTATTGTAATTTGAGAAAATGATACTTACCAAGTACAATTTAAAATATAAATGGGTATATATAACCACAAAATACCGAATCAATAAATGAAGATTTTAATTTTATTATATTACACTTTATTATTGTTCTCAAGAACATATAAAATACAAATTTAAAATTCTTTAGTTCATAAAACTTGACGCATTGGCATAAATAAACTAAAAAACGGCCTTATAACAAACAAAGTTAATTTTTTTTAATATTTGAATTATTGTGTTGTACCACAGTCAAAGCTGAATTAAAAAATATAGGTAGCAAGAAGCTTTAGTGTGTGAATTATTTTTTACGCTAAACACTATATTTACCATCATATTATGTTCCATGATACTGTTGACTTCAAATATTTGCGATCGCAAATTTATAATTTTGCAAATATGTAGTTATCAATGTATTTTTTAGAGCAAACACCATTTAAACTTTATTTATTTTACTGAGTTATGTTTCACTATTTGTAAATTAATGTATGCTTCATTTCAATTGTAAATAATATAAAGATTAATATATATTTATATATATTCAATATGTTTTTGTAAACACACACATCAAACCATACAAAACAGGGCAAACATAGTAGGAGACATTAAGTCATTTCCATTTAAATCATCTTTATCCCTAAATCACTTTACCACCATGAAACGAATATGAGTTCCAAATAAATTAGCATTGTGAAACAAAATTACCATCCTGTCAAGTGAATTCCAAATATTTGCACTTCATAAAATAAAATTAAGCCCGTCTATAATAGTAAAAGAGTTATAAAATAGAAAGCATGAAAAGACTTTTATTGAGTTGAAAGGCTGAGCTTTTTTGCTTAGAATTCCATGTTGCTTCTGTAAAGCTTTGCGTCTTTAAGCTATCTCATGATACTAGACTTTCAGAGATTTTGATTGATGAGCAGCTTCAAAGTGTGTAAAAAGCGAACAATAGCATTGGCTTTTAAATTATCTTAAAATCCTTTTTACTTGATCAAATAACCATGGGTTGGTAATATTTTATTCACGTACATATATAAATATATATATATATATATATATATATATATATATATATATATATATATATATATATATATATATATATATATATATATAATATATATATATATATATATAGATATTATATATATATATATATATATATATATATATATAATATATATATATATTATATATATATATATATATATATATATATATATATATATATATATATATATATATATATATATATATATATATATATATATATATAATATATATATATATATATATATATATATATATATATATATATATATATATATATATATATATATATATATATATATATATATATATATATATATATATATATATGTCTCGCAGATGAATGGGTTATTCGCCTCAAATATGATTTCGTAAACGATCACATTTAAAAAGGGAATAAAACTTAAAGTCTAATTAATCTATGTATATTCGGCGTAATTGTGACATGTTATCTAAATAAACCGTTTAATATTTTTATACAAGACAACTTAAATTTAACTTAATATTAAAACTTTTTTTTTAAAAACATCTCTAAATTAAAATATTCAATAATAAAAATGCAATACAGATCATTACTTTCTAACTAAATGATACTGTTTAAAATAAATAACTTAACCACTACTTTGAAAACAAAATACATAAATTATAATATCATACAAGAAAGAAAGCCCCATGAAAAGAATGATGGTCTATTCATGGCACATTTTAATAATTCATTTAGCCCCAAAGTCCTGGAAATCATAGGAACTTTTGGTATTTTCTGTCAATTTGTCTCTCGACATGCCCTTAATAAATCACACACAATAACATCCGAGTAAATCCATCAACTGGTAAAGAGTAATCTTTTCTTAACACCCTGAGACCCTTCGGCTGACCCCTTTCTTCTTTCCGTGTTTTCCATCTCTCACCCCTCAGCTCTCATTTCTTTCCTCTAGGTTTTCTCACCCTAAGCCTCTCCACGCCACTACCACCGAACCACATCTCATCAATCACTAACATGTGGGATTATCATGGCCATTGTTTGAGCAGAACTATCAACAAACCCTGTTATGTCAAATTAGGGATTTGACGTCCAGTCGCATATGATAGCTACATGGAGAACAAAGATTTTTCAAAAACTCTCTCTTATCTATCCTGTATTTATGATAATATTTATGATAATCCTAAAAGTCTCTGTTATTTTTCGTTATGTATTTTTTAATTACTATTAATTTATATAAATTCCGTTCTTGTTTATATAAACAAGAACGTAGTCCTGGTTCCAACCTTAAGAATGGAAGTGAAACATGGTGTTAGCAAAAGAAGGATTAGAGTAGACTGAATGCAGTCAGAATGCGATTTCTCAGAAGAATGTGCGACAGAACGATGTATGATGGATGTTCGGATAGTGAACCAAGGAAGGAATGCAAAGCTGAGGATAAGCATTATCGACAAGTTGAGAAAGGTGTGTTGAGATGGTTTGGACATGTGGAACGAATAAATGAGATTAGAACGGTAAAACAAAATAATGAGGCAAATGTAGTTAGAAAGAGGTGAAGAGGAAGACTAAAAAAACGTGGTACAATCTGATATGCCAAATACTTGAAAGCGGTCAGGTTAGGAGTCAAAATAATCGGCAAGTACGTATGAGGAGATGCATGAACGAGGAAGAGGAACGAAGAATGTTTTCAAAGACAGAGTGGTGTGGCGTTCTAATCGTTAGTTATGTAAACTAGAATGTTTCGTTCGCACATTTTCCATTTAAACAGAAAATTATACATATTCTGAAATAAATCAAAGAGCTGAATCCGCCGTGTCAAGTTACCTGTTTCAGCATCTAATTCAACACGTTGCTGTGGGTGTTTTTGAATTATAAATATATACAGTGAAGGTGTATTAAAATTTAAAGTCCCAAAATAATACAAAATTGTATTAATGCAATATACTTGTTGTTAAATTCAGTACTCCGGACAAAACATCAGCCCTTCCAAAAGATAACATTTAGAATAAAGATACATTCAGCACAATAAAAGGTCAAAACGACATGTGTGTAATTTATTTACCTTTATTTGCGACAAAATGTTTCCAAAAAACCCGCCCCGAAATTGCTTGAATGGGCAATCTCTCTTTCATGTAGATTTACAGGAATTTCTACAAAATCAAACTCTCGAAACAAAACCAGCGCGTCCCAATTTCAATTTCAATTATCAAAAACTCTTCTGTAAAATTTAATATTACGTTGAGGTAATACTGAATTTCACATATTTCGAACCAATAAGACTTAAAACAAATAATTTTAGCATATCTAACAAATTTCAGTTAACGAAGCATATTTTTCGTCGGTATATTATGTCCGTATATTTAGTTCAAATATCGCTTACACCTTTCAACAACGTCATTAATAAAAAAAAACTTGATTTTTCAGGAGATCGTTTTTTTAAGATTAAAATTATAGTAAAATTAATTAAAAATAAATATCAAGTCACTTTTTGAACTTTTTACTGTGCAACAGATATTTTTAGGTGAAACCTGAATGTTTTTTCTCCATTTGAAAAATATTCATTGTGTTAAAAAAAAAATTGTGAAACAATACCTTTTCTTCCAAATGCAAAAACATCCCTTTGTGCCCTGTAGCGGGTAAATATTAAGTTGAAAATATGCCGTTTTTGCTGGGATATAGTACATTTTCTGGGCATTCTAAAAACACGCACAACTTGAAATTGACGGTTTTTGATATATGACGTTGTTGAAAGGAGTGAGAGATATGTTCTTTACTTCATATATTGAAATAAACAGTTTTTAAACCTATCAAAGGTATAGGTAACAACATTGACTGTTTCGAGATTTTGTAAAACTAATAAGCTTATAAGCCACGTTTAAAAAAAATATTGTTAAGAATTTCTTCAGATTATTATTAAATAAAGTTTCGTAAAAAAATAAAAACCAAACAAGAAAAAGTAGAATTTACCGATATGCGGAAAAAGTTAGAAATGTTCAATTTCAAATAACTACAGTGTCATACTCATTTTACAAAATGTTTTTCATATGTTTTTTTAAATTACATACTAATTTGATTTGTGTATAGGTACTTATTTTTCTCTTACCTTTCTTTAAAGTAAAGTATTAAAATCGGCAAAATAACTCATTAAAAATCATAAATATTAAATTATTAATAAATAATGTATTAATAATGGAATATCGAAAAAAATATCTGACGTGTGTAGAGTTTTAATTTTATTTTGAAAAGTTGAAAATTTTTTCAGCATTATTTTTGAGATACATTGGTTCATACAAGGGTACGTATTTTCCAATGAATTTTGTCCCGGATTTACCTTTGAATTTATCATATCGAATCTGAACCACCGGTACTGAGGAGCGATTGCATAATTCATGTATTTTGTTGGCTTTGCTCGCGGTACTTCGTTTCCCTTTCAGCGACCTCCGCTCCTGGAGCTCGGAGTAGGTATGCATGGAATTTTGAAACATACATATGTAACCACGTTTCTTTTACTGAATATTGGAAACTATAATTTGAGCCTAGCATGTACACAGAATTGCGCAGTTAACCTTTTGCGTCAATTCTTCTTCTTCTTCTTCTTTTTGTAAATCCTAGGGATCTGTTTTTACCTCCGCATGTCGCTCTTAGGATGTTGACTCTCAGCTGTCTTTCCATCTTTTCGGAGGTCTGCCTGGGGGTCTGCTTCCTTCAGGGTTACCTTGAAGGGCGATACGTGGAAGTCTGTCTTCTAACATTCTGTTTATATGTTCATTCTAGTATCGCCTTCGTTGTCGTCCCCACCTCACGATATCATCCGTCTTACACATGCTTCGGATATCGGTATTTCTTACTCGGTCTCGCAATGTGTTTCCGGTTATGGATCGGAGAGTCTTCATCTCGGAGGTTCGAAGTCGAGATTCTGTTCTGGAAGTATCTGCTCTTGCATCAATTGAATGTTATAAATAAATGATTTAAAAAATATTTTTCATCGACAGTAACAATGCAGTAAGAATAAAACAAAAAGTTTTTATTATTTAAATTCGATTACAAATTTAAGTTTTATGTTTTCTTAAAAAAATGTTTTGTAAATGCGTTTTTTTTTAATTATCATACTTATTTTACGATTATAACTAAATCTTTCAAAGTTTCATCTCACTAAAAGATTTTTTTCAAAATAAAGATTTATAGCACTTTAGTGTGCTAATTATATATAAATGCTTAAAAAATATTAAATAAGTTACGCTTAAAAATACCCGAAAGTTACTAGTTTATAATAAATTGATTGTTTTACCTTTGTTGAATTTTATTTTGCAGAACTTTTTAGTCTCCAAATATTTTTTAAATAATAAATATAGATTAAAAAATATGTTAAAAATGAATTCAAACTCGACAGAGCAATTTTTATTCTGGGTTCTGAGTTCTGGGAAGTGCAAAGGAACACAGCACACATTTTTGCTTCATTTCACATTTATGATGAACTTGTCTTTACATATTCTAGTCGAAAATATAAATCAATCCAACCATAGTCATTAAAATATGTTTGAAGATTAAAATACTGGAGTTATGGCCCCGAGAGATCGCTGTCAAGTTTTTAAAATGAATACCTCGCCAGAGATACTCAAAATGCTGCTAGTAGTAAACTTTTCCAAAAAAATTAGTGTTTTCTACCACTACCCAGAAAGGTGATATAATCTCGTTGAAAATTTCAGTTATTGTTAATTGAAAGGATTCCTGATTTTACTAATTACTTTCCAGAAAAAAATCACGCAGGTGGCAGTAAAAAAGTGAAATCACATGCAAATTACTCTCTCGTACTTTTTTTTAGATTTAATTTCTTGGTGAAAGGACATTTTATTATGAGCACATCTATCCCCAGATATTAATGATAGATGACTCCATATTAATTACCTAGCTAAGTTATGGCATAAGTTTCTTTTTAACTTGATTATCATTTATATACACAGAAGTATGACAAATAAACCTCTTTAAGATATCACTTTTATTATTTTTTTTAATGCTATAACCAGAAAATTAACATTTTATTGAATGTATTTGTAGAAAATACATGATTTTTAAATGAAACGAAAATTAATTAGAAGCTCGAAGAGCCGCTTATTATTAGCTTAAAAGTCTAATAACTGCCGTTGAAGGCCCGAAAGTCCTGCTACCGTTGACCCCAAAGGACATATCATGTTGGTCTGTTTATATTTATTGACCCGGAAGACTTTTTCTTCTTTCAGCTAAAACCCCAACAGAATAATAAAAGCAGCTCAAATTGCCTGGAATTCGAAATTAACTTTCGGTTAGACTGTTTTAACGGAAAGATTGGAAAATAAATCACTAAAAATACCAGCAAATAATTATAAATCAAATGAAAGTTTCACTAACTAATTTTACGATCTCAAATACAATTTGTAATCATTATTCATATAAACGCAGCACTGAGCGCTGAACGCAATAAAGCTGCTCTTCAAAGGACCGTATAATGAATTTGTCTTTGTAATTATTTTCTTAAGGACGAATGATGAGCAATTTGAGAAATTCCCATTCTGAGTGGGAAATGGTAAATGAAATCAGACCACGTCTTTGTTCCGGAGATTCCGATATTATTACAACACTCCTATAAGTGTAAGGTTTCTCCAACTGTAAGAAAAAACATATTTTAAATTAGACCAACAAAAACAAATCAATGGTAGAAAGAGCAAGTATTTTTAAATTTGTCATAATCGTTTTTTTATTATTTGTATTTAAACATTCAATCATAAAAAAAAACTAAAAAATAATCATCTTACCGTCACGCTTTTAGATATCAAGTGAACACAGCGTCAATTCGATGCAATATTCTATGAACCAACAAGTGCTAAGGCATTAATTTAATTCATAAATACATTTTGTCTTTGCCTCAAAAGAGACGAATGAATGTGTTTATTAAAAAGAAAATTGACGTCTGAAAAAGCTTCTTTTCATCTCAACAACAGATGTCTCTAGTGAAGTTCTAATGATTCAAGAACAACGTTTCAAAATTGGTTCATAAATATAGAACTTCCAAGAATTTGAATAGTGTGGTTGTCAATAATGGGTAGAATTGGTGAACGTTACACGTGTGTAAAATGATCACTGAAACCAGCCTATAACGGTCGTCAGCCCAGTTAATGCCCAGACTTCCTTATTCTTCTTCATCTTTGATGAGATGTCAAAAATAATATCCATATTCTTTTTCATCTATGTCGAGATGTCGAAATTTAAAAATTACTCCTAATTAAAAATTAAAGTGGAGAAACTAAACATTTGTGAACAACGATTTGGATACACTCAAAATGTTGTGAAATCGCAAAGATTTTATTTGACCAGACTTTCGTATATCTTAAATCTTCGTAATAGTAATCGATTCAGGTATTTGAGCTTACATATTTAAACGTGCTAAAAATAAAGTTGATTCATTTTGTTGAGAAACGTTGAATGGGGATATTGGAAGGCGGTTAGCGAGCAAATAAGGCTGAAGAATATTGAATCGTGGGTGACTAGAACAGGAGAGCAAGAAAACGGAAGAGTTGGCACTTTATATATTGAAGGTGCTGCATCCTTTTTACCGACTGCAATCATATTCCGCTAGCGCTGGTGCTAACAATATTCACCGACCTAGACTCTACGCTATGCTTAAATAAAGTGAAAACTTTTCATACTATTGGATTTAAAAACGTCTACTTATGTTACTTTATATATATATATATATATATATATATATATATATATATATATATATATATATATATATATATGTATATATATATATATATATATATATATATATATATATTTATATATATATATATATATATATATATATATATATATATAAATATATATATATAAATATATATATATATATATATATATATATATATATATATATATATATATATATATATATATATATATATATATATATATATATATATATATATATATATATATATATATATATATATATATATATATATATATATATATATATATATATATATATATATATATATATATAATAATAAAACCATTATCTGCACCCTAATGGCACTTTGTCATATTAACGCAGTGTTATCTTGATCGTTTGCACATGAAGGAAAGGTGATCAGCCCTCCGCTTCAGGTACCAGTCCATGGTAATATTGAATAAATATTACAGTGAAAAAATCACTTATATTTATTTTACCCCCCTTGGGAATCGAACCCGGGACCTCCAGAACGGTAGCCGAGCGTGCTGATCATTACACTACGGAGGCGGACAATATATATACATATATATATATATATATATATATATATATATATATATATATATATATATATATATATATATATATATGTTAATTGTATATATATATATATATATATATATATATATATGTTAATTGTTTATATATATATATATATATATATATATATATATATATATATATATATATATATATATATATATATACATATATATATATATATATATATATATATATATATATATATATATATATATATATATATATATATATATATATATATATATGTATATATATATATATATATATATATATATATATATATATATATATATATATATATATATATATATATATATATATATATATATATATATATATATATATATATATATATATATTATATATACAATTAACACAAAGCCAATTACAGGTCTTCACAAATACATACCATAAATGGTATATAACAAACATATTCACACACACATACGCTCACATGGACACACTACACATATATACACACAAGCACCCACACACACATACACATACAAATGCGCAATTACCCATTATTCGGGATTAAAATGCGATATGTTCTAATCACATTTTGAATAGAAATGAAACGTGATTAACAAAGAAAAAAGTTATATCAAATTTATGTTGAGAAACACACCATTTTTTTGTTTCGGTAATTGGGTTGGAAAAATATATTTTATTGTACTGGGTGGATAAATAGAACAGAATCTTGATGAGATCGTGCTAGGCTACGCGTAATTTTATTTTATCTTCAACTGCATAGATAACTCAATTTCGCTGAAAATATCAGATAGAAAGTATTCGCAAATCGCCGTCGTTATACTAGTATAAGTATGTATATGTAGAATGTATAAAAAGAAGACGTTAGAATATCTGAACAAAATTAACAATCAAATATTTTTATTTTTTATTTTCCGTCAATTTTTTAGATCACTAACCTACAAATTACATACATCCTCAACATTTTTAAATACATACTACATTTTTGTTGGTTTAGAGTGGGTAATTTTTTTTACATTTTTGTTTTATTACTTTTGTTAGTTTTGTACTTACATTTTTGGTAGAACTGCGTTTTGTTTAATAAAGTAACAACTACATAAAGTAGTTTTATTTTTTAATATTTTGTTTGACCGGATTTCGCTGTAACCATCAGATTTGTGATATATTTATTTTTAAAATATTTATTTTGGTTTTCATTTTTTATTTTCTTTTTTATTTCACGTACATGTGTTTTGCCGCATTGTCTTTGAACATAGGTAGTACAAAGTTATTGAGTAACCACAATTAAAATTTTATAGTTCGTATTATCACCACACATAAAATGATTTTCAGAATCATTGCAAAGAGAAAGACTCTCGTATGACAAACTACTATTTTAATATAATTTCGAAAAAAAACTTTTAGTAAAGTATAATATCACTGTTTGGCTGACTTTCATACAAGTATTTTGATGTTCAAAATGTTGAAATATTTGTATTTTTTTTAAATATAACCATCATGGAGTCATAGGTTTTTGTTAGAACATTTGTTTACAAAAAAATAAAAGTGCATTTATCTAAAATGACAAACAGCGTAAAAAGCACATGAAATTATTTTATACCTTAACAATTTATGATAAATTTCCATACCTTTCTTATCTTTTCATGTTTGCATGATATAATCATTTGGAATATTAAAATTGGATGGAGAAATATTTTGGTATTTCACACCCCTTATGCACCCACGCGGTAAACGTGAACATTATGAAATTTCTTAGAAGATGAGCAAAGTCATTATCATTAGCTTCTATAATATACGTATATAGATTTATTCTTCAGACACATATTAAGTTAAGATCTACCTAGTATATTACCAATATACACAAATATCTCGGAGAACCTTCAAAGCCATGAACTTTTCCTTACTATTTTAGGTTAAGAAGCGATTTTATGATACATCAAATATCCCGTTACTATCGGAATTCTTGTCATTTACAAACTCCTCATCAAAAAACAATTGTCCTACGTCTAACTGAACAGTTTTCTACGTGAACTGAATAAATATTTATCGTTTAATCGTTAGAGCCTGAAAGGATTTCGAAAACACAGTCGAATAAATGAAATATGAAATGATTATCGGGCCAGTCCTTGGGTACTACGATAAAATCAAGTCATTGATCGGAATAAGTGTTTATAAAGATAAAAGCTCATAAATATTTACTGAACGATGTTCTTAAAAATATTGTTTTCTTAATAATACAGGTAGGTTTATATTTCTTTGTTTTTATATCTTTTTTCGGGAGTTAAGTGTTTATATGGTTAAATATGGACTACGTTAAAGAAATTATGGGACAATAAATAACTTTAACCGCTAAAAGGCGGTATATTTTATATAAAATATGCTATTTTGATGATAAAAGTCGTGAATTTTTCGAAATTAATACCATAGCTAAAGAAAATACATTAATAAACATCTTCTTTTAAGCGATCATTATAGTATCTACTCTTGGAATAAACAAGTAAATAAGAAATTGATATCTTATTTTGTTTTTGTTTTCTCTAAAGTAATTCACTAATTGCTTTGAAATTTTGATTTTATATACCTGTGGCAGATTTTTAATCTGAGGTGGCCTTACGTTTTTTGGTTGCTATAGTAGTCCTATCTGTTTAATGTTACAGCAACACACTCTAAATTAAATATTGCTTATGGCAAACAGCACGCTTTGCGAAAGTTTCTGTCATTTATTAGTTCAAATGTTAAACATTGCATTGTTGTTTTAAAGATTTTTAATAATTTCATAGGTTCACAAGAATTATGAATTTAAACGTATTATAAATGAATGTTATTATTTTTCTATTTTTTTCGCTCGACTAGACCACAACAACGCATCGAATGGCTGATTCATTAAAAAAAAAATAGAGAAAACCTTGTACTAGATTGCCAAATTATATTGAATTTATGAAATTATGTCATTATGAAATTAACGAATTATAAATGACAGTTTTCTATTTTTTTATGTTATATTTCACCCGACGCAGCCACAGCAACGCGTCTAATGGATAATTAAATAAAAAAGGGAAAACCTTATGCCTTATTACCAAATAAATAAAATTTTATAAAATAAATACATATCTACAAAATATCTTAATTTTTCAGTAAAAAGTTAAAGTGTTATTTTATTAAACGTCTTTAAAATTGTGTGGTTTATTGACTGACAAAAAACAGTGCCAAAAAAGTAAAATAATGTTAACTAAAAACGAAGTACAGTGACAATGTGATCAGAGTGTTTTCATAGTCGTCAAATGCCTGGAAGAGTAAGACTGCTTTCTGGTCACCATGTTCGACGCCAAGACCACGTGGCTGACCGCGCCGCCCCTGTGGAACAGCTCCTGCTCGCACCCTCGCTTCTCCCAAGCTGACTTCCTCAGCTACCTGACCTTCGGGGACGTGGTGCGCGCGCTGGTCATCATTCTGATGTCCGTCGGGATCGTTGGAGCCAATCTCCTGGTCATTTGTGTGCTCAATAACAGGCGGTACGCGAAGTACATCGGTAGTCAAGTAAGTGTGCTTATATCTTGAATGTTTTTCGCAGATACTTTGTGGCACACTTGGTTTACAACATTTTGAGTGTGTCCAAATACTTGTTCACAAAATCTGGATTATCTCCAATCACAGGAGTTATTTTCAAATTATTTTTTGACATCTCATCAAAGATGAAGAAGAATATGGAAGTCTGGGGATTTACGGGGCTGACGACCGCCATAGGCTGGTTTAAGTAATCACTTTACACAGGTGTAACATTCACCAATTCAACCCATTATTGACAACCACACTACTCAAATTCTTGGAAGCTCTATATATATGAACCAACTTTGAAACATTATTCTTGAATCACTGGAACTTCACTGGAGACTATTGGTGAGATGAAAAGAAGCTTTTTATTGAGCAGAAACTCTTTTATTAGTATGTGAAGTCCGAATCCTGGATTATAATCACACACGTGAGAATCGCCAGAAAAAACTTTGTTCTAACCACTTTTTTTATTATTAGTACACTTTAACCAACCGATTTCGACAAGAACCTTGTCATCATCAGGGTTTATTAAATTCTAGAACATTAAAAAGTTTGGAGTGTGTGGACGTTTTTGGTAAGGGAATGTAATTAACTATGAGTATTTCAATGTTTTATTTTATAATAAATATTAGTGAAATCAAAGATGTTTTATTTTATAAAGAGTGTTTATATTTGAAAAAAAAACATATAGACTAATTGAGTGAGACTAACTTCTAATGAGAGCTTTATTCATCAAACACAGATTATAGTGGCCCGGAAGATGTTTTCGTATGAATGTTTTGTTCAAACATTATATTCTTAAAAATAATTTTAGTCATGATACTAAAATCTCAATATCGTGAATGTGCCCAAATATTCTTTAGCAAATTCTGGATTAAGCTTTTAGGAGTAATTTAGAGTGAGATTTATAACAGGTCATTTGTGTCCCAAAAAATGGGCGGTACGTGAAATACATCAGAAGTCAAGTGTATTTATATATACTTTATAAAACAAAAGAACTTTGTTTTAACTACTTTTTATTAGTGCACTTTATCCAACCGTTTTCGACAAGAACCTTGTCATCATAAGGGTCATAAGGGTCTATGTACTAAATTCTAAAACATTGAAATACTCAAAGTTAGATTATAGTTAATTACCCTTCCTTACGATACCAAAAACCTCCACACACTCCGTACATCATATGAAAATATGATTTAAATGTGTTTATGTTTTATCTTAACAATATATTTGGACTTATTCGAGTGAAAACATCACATCTGATAAAGATTTTTATTTAAGAAAATGTTTTCATACATATATTAAGATTTTTAATTGATATCTCAACACAAATGAAGTAAACTATGGAAGTCTGGGCATTTACAGGGCTTTCAACCTGTTATAGGCTGGTTTAAGTGACTATTTTAACCATGATTGACAATTACACCATACAAATTGAAATCTCAAATAAAATTTATACTTCAAATGACACGTTCTTGTTTATGATATTTCTTCAACCGTGATAGCTAAAATATTTAAAATTTTCAAATGATGGCAGCATCGTCAGTTAAAACTTCACATCTATGTATCAAAATGAGCAATGTCTTAAATAAAAAAATGCAAACTGCATGATCTATAATAGACAAAATAATATACGCAGCCAGCCAAATACCAGGTCGTAAGTTCTGAAATGCTTAGACTTCCATTTCCAAAAATGAGTGATGCTTCTTCAGTCAGACTCCTATAATATAATATATGCTTTATATACGAAAGTATAAGGAGTATTTCAAAAAATTCAAGAGCATTTGGTTAAAATTAAAATGATTTTTAAAAATAAAAAGCGTAGTAAATTTCAAATAACTTTAATATAATGGAATATAAATCAGATTCCTCAATACATGGCGAATATTTTCATATGCGGAGTTTCCTCCACTTTGTGCATTCCTGGGGCGCCATTTTGATATGTACCACATTTTCTTACAGCCCCGGTACCTGCTGACGTCACTGGCGCTCAATGATCTGTTCATAGGAGTACTGGTGGCACCTGTCGCCTTATTGCCCTCCCTTTACAAGTGCTGGCCGTATGGGGAGATATTCTGCCAGATACAGGTAAGACTTTATTGAACAATTTTAAAACCAAATCCTTCGACAAATTGAAAGTTTTCCATTTAAATGCATTTAGGTATAAATATGGTAACACCAATATCGTGTGAGATGAAATTTTAACCATTTGAGCACTAAGATTTTTTTGTATGTATGGTACATATATCAACTTGCTGATAATTTTTTATGCAAAAATTGTCTTTTGCATATTAAGTGGACATTGTAAGGGTGAAAATAATTGTTAAAAAAAAAGTTCAATTTGTTAATATTGTTGACGATTTGGAGCATTTTGAACGCAGAATCTCCAACATAACCTCCCAGCTTGACCACCAAAATACAAAATTGATATTTCGACGGCCGCGCTTTTGGCAAAGTACACAAGTCGATATATCGATTCTAAGCACTCTTACAGTAAAAGACTTGAACGTAAAATATTATGCTAAAGTATTCCAACAACGAAGGAATAATCCTCAGAGATAATTGATAATGTCAATAAAACAAAAAAAAAACTGAGAGAATACACAATATTTATAAAATTAATAAAGTTGAAGAAATATTTTAAATTAAGACGTCCTAGTTAGTATTTTATCTCATGAACAATAAAGATCCCCGAATTGCGTAAAAAATCGTCTTGGGAGAAAATCGTTGCTTAACATTTCTTGATCTTTCAATTCTTTCAACTGCTTTATTTAAACTGAACTCATGTTTGAATAAAATTTAATCAACCATGACAAATCTAAAAGCATAAAAAAAATATTGTTAATCTAATTTTTACTATCATTTTGTTTGTTAAAAAAAAGTAAGACTTGATACTTGCAAAACAACCTCTTACTGGGTGACTGCCAAATAAATTTTAAAAAAAATAAAATCATAGTTTGTTAAAATTTTTAAAGAATAACGTCAAATCGAACAAATATTGTTTATTATATTTATGACAAACCAGTTGATTTTCTCAAAAAAAAATATTTCACGTCATTCAAAGACTCATCAAAATGACCAAATAATAAATCCACAATTACTCCCCAGAGGCATTTATCGGTGCAAAATTTCATGGAATTTTTTGACCAATCGCAATATTCAATTTTTTTTTCATCCAAACCACTTTTTAGTCACGTTTGCTTAAAATAATACAAATAAACATCGCATGAATTGAAAAACAATTATTATTGCAATAACAAATGCGGATTAAAAACACAATCCCTGTTGGAATATTTAATTACTTTTGACATTCGGGAACTGCAGATCGCTAAACTATGAGTGAATGTTTACGCTAGAATAATTTGAATGCAATTTCACGATATCGCCTTTAAATCCTTGCATTGTTTAGCTTATGAGCTATGAAACAGAATATTTGATACTTTATACTCCAGTAAACACTGTTAAATGTCAGGCTTCTGAGACTTAGAGATAAGAGAAGACCTTATTTATGACAGTTTCTCCTATTATGACGTAGAGTATGAAGAAAAGACGGAGAGAATGAAAATAATCGATTGTGAAAATATTATATATTTAAACAATATTTATTTTCGAAATAAAACAGAAATTGGCATTTAGGTTTTCAAAATGGTAATTTATCATTTTTAATTAAAATAAAAAAAATAAAATAAAAAAATTAACATAATATAATAAGTTTGTCCAAATTTTTGTTTATAAAATATTGAGAATAAAAAAAAACTAGTTTAAGTTCATAAAAATTTAATTTTTTTTTCTTGAGCGTCTCCTTTTTTTAAAAATAGTTCGGGAAGATGTTTGGATACATTTTATGAAGGTTTTTGCTAATAAAAAGAACTTATCTTATTTTATATTATTGTTGAAGTATCATATGAAATATCTTTTGTATTGAAGCATAAATCTTACTTCCGACTTTGTTACTAGGATACGCTGGTACATAATTTGGGAAGAATCTAACACACGGTACATAAAATATCTCCGCTAGTTAAAAAAAAAAGAAAAAAAATAATAATCTCCACCATGGATAGTGCTCAAGAAGTAGCATATGCAAGGTATTACTCAGAGCATATGTGTATTACATATATATATATATATATATATATATATATATATATATATATATATATATATATATATATATATATATATATATATATATATTTATATATGTATATATATATATATATATATATATATATATATATATATATATATATTTATATATATATATATATATATATATATATATATATATATATATATATTTATATATATATATATATATATATATATATATATATATATATATATATATATAACGTCTAAAATTTGAGTAGTGTGGTAATCAATCATAGGTAGAATGGTGGATGTTAAATTTGTATGTAGTGATTACTTAAATCAGACAATGACAGTTTAAATGCCCTGTGAATGCCCAGATTTTTATATTCTTTTTCTTCGTTGCTGGGAATCGATCAGGCAAATATCAGCTTAAAATGTATTGTATTATCTTTCGTGTAGAACGTATGCCATTTTTTAGTGTGTAAAAATTAGGGGTATCATACATTGGAAACTAAGCTTAAGTTATATTTATTATTAATGGCTATATTATAAAGTAAAACTGGTAGAAATGATATATGAAGAAGTTGCGAGTGATTTCACTGGAACACATTAAGAAAGTCTTCAAAATTTCCAAAAAGCTGAAGGACACTGAATCCCAAAAAATGTTGATTTGAATCCTTTGTGATAGTACCTCCAATCTTATTTTAATCTGATCTAGAATGGGGATCAACTCTCGTCAGTCCGGCAACATGATTTGATCACATATTGAAAATAAGAATAATGATCTGAGATTCTGTATAACTTCTTATATGTATGTTGTATATTGTTAAAACAACATACTTTTGAATACTTTGTGATGTTTTTTTTTAAAAAACAACCTTGTTCGTCTTATAATATTTTACAAAAAAAAATTTTCACGCTTGATTTGTTTGAAAAAATAGGATGGACAAACGTATAAAAAAATCTGAAGATAGAATTTATTGTATTCAGTCAAATAGTTTAAAAAAAAATATTGATATGAAAATAATCACTTGCCCTTAAAAACGTGGAAAACGGAATATATCTGCGCCATAACAAGCTGTCGATATGCTGAGAATTGAATTTACACGTTTTAAGTACTGATGATTTGACGTTTTACATTTTTTTGTATACGAGTAGATGGAAACGTGATTTTTATTCCATGCTCAGGAAATATTTGTCACATATTTTATTAGCAAAAATTCACCCTCATTTCGTTTTTGCTCCTTTCATCTCGTTTTTGAAGGTTGAGCAACGTATAAATCAAACATATAAAGGAACTTGAAATTGAATATTATAATCTACATATTAAAATATGAACTTATTACATACAATTTTTTTTTAAATCATAAAAGTTTCCTAGATTTGGGTTCATATATGCACAGATACATGGATGTGAGGAAGATAAAAAATATATTCAATATTATAGTATTTTGGCGTTCTATCTTAAAAAAGGGCATTTTAAATTACTCTTTGGCTACACAACTGTCCAAACTTAAAACACAGTAAGGAAAATTTTTTGTAGTACGTTCATTTTGCATTTTTGGACTAAGTAGAAATTACTTAGTCCAAAAATGCAAAAAAAACGGACTGCAAAAAAATGTCCCTTACTGTGTTTTGAGTTTGGACAGCCGTACAGTGCTTACACGTATCTTAAAGTAAAGGGTATATATTTTTTAAACATCTCTGTGTACTCTTGCTGGAAGGCAAGTTATTTGTTAGTTAGTTGTATACAATACTTCTATCGAATGACTGCTATATTTTTCTTTATACAATAACAATAGCAACAAGAACTAACAACAATTTTACCAAAAGTTTGTTTACGTTACAGAAAACGTATATTTAATTTGTATTGTATTTTTACGTAATTAAATAAACGTGACTTAAATTTCCTACTAGAAATCGTATCGGTTTATTTCAGCATATTTCATTTTGTCACGTTCTTCCTTTATTTGTCATTAATTTTGATGGGGAAGCTTTGAAAGGGCTTAGTATAAAGCACGTTATACTTTTATATTTTAAGAACTTAAAATTTGTAAGAAAACATTATTACACTTATGCAATACTTACGTAAATAAACCATGCTTAAGAAAAACAGTATAAAAATGCGTATGTACTTTTGTCCGCCTCCGTAGTGTAATGGTCAGCACGCTCGGCTACCGTTCTGGAGGTCCCCGGTTCGATTCCCAAGGGAGGTAAAATAAATAAAAGTGATTTTTTCACTGTAATATTTATTCAATATTACCATGGACTGGTACCTGAAGCGGAGGGCTGATCACCTTTCCTTCATGTGTAAACGATCAAGATAACACTGCGTTTATATGACACAGTGCCCTATGCACCATTGGGGTACGGATAAGGGTTTTATTATTATTTATTATGTACTTTTTAGTTTAAATACAGTAAAAATATTCATATACTTAAAAATAAAGCATTTCCAAACGTTGCAAAGGCCATTGGACACATTTCACATAAAAAATAAAATAAAGTTTGTGTTATATGTAGGATGTGAGTTTCAGAAAACAAAATCTTAAAATAAAAAAGGTTTTTATTAAACTTCTGCACTAGTTATAAAATAATAAATATTGGGGACTTTTTTGCAATGCAAAAAAAATACTCATTGTTATGAGGTATATATACCCATATACACTAATCTTCGTATGATTGAAGACGAAATTTAAAAAAAATACTGTTTTTGATTAACATTTTTTTCAATTAGTTATGGATAATTTATGGATTTTCTTGTCAATATAATTTCAATAAGAGTTGATATAAATAAATAAATTAAATAATCAATCTGGCTTTTAAGTTCAGAAAAACTTTGAAACCGTTAACTAGAATATCAAAGGAATATAATAATTGGAAACGAGAAGTAAGTTTACGAAACCCTTAAACTTTAGAGACGAAAAAAAGAAAACTCTAAAGTTTTCAAACATTCAAGGAAATAAGCTAACTTCAAAATAACAAAGGTTGACTTGGTCAGATTTTGCAGTAAACTCACGATGTTCATTTACAGTTCATTTATGTTTTCCAGCGATAGCTAAACTGGCAGTACACGAAAGAGTCCTGGTAACAACTGGTCCTGGACTTGATGCAGGCGAAATGCGATCTCTTATATAAATGTGCGGCAAACGACATATGATAGGTGTTCGATTGCTGAGATAAGGAATGAATGCAGGGCTGATATCACTATCGATAGAATTAGGAAGGGTGTGTCGAGATAATTTGGAACAAATAAGTGAGGAAAGAACATTAAAAATAGATGAGACGAATGTAGTAAAGGAGCAGAAAAAGACCAAGAAAAAATTTGTATGATCGAGTATTTCAAATACTTTAAATTGGTTTGTATGAGGAAATGCATGAATGTGAAGTTTGTTTGCAAAGGCAGAGTGGTGAGGCGTTCCATAATCTCTGCCTACCTTTGCAGAGAAGCGGCACATAAGTTTGTTTAGTTTGGTAGATATTTTTCAAAATGTTTGTCAAATTACTGAGGTAAACAGAACGATTTATACAAAAATAATCGCTGCTACGGCACCTCGAACGATTGAAATTTCCCCTCTCTTTATGAATCTTACGTTATTTTTCCTTAGATGTATCTATTTTCATGTTCACGTCTTTCTTTTTACATACAAATTGAATATCTTAAAACGTCGTGTACACCTCATAATGTCTCCGAATCACTCAGATAAGCGCAAACATCAAAGCTGATAGCGGTGGAAAGTATGCATTAGCCAAATTGTAGAACAACCAATTTCCATACGCCATCATCTCTTTTCACTACCTTTCTCTGTTATTCCACGAATATCCTCTCTCCGTACTATATTCACTCCATACTACATTCAATCTCCTTATATGCTCTCTTCAAAGAGTCTCAATTCCCCGTAAGCATTATTGCATTCGCCAACATGTCGAGAAATAGGAAAATTTTACTTGCGTTTAAATATAAACATGTTGTATTTAATAATGAACCTCATTTTTTTTTATAATAAAGTCTACATGCGCTTTAAATAAACGCAGTAGAAAATATTAGACAAGCTTTGAATGTTGAAGTTCCATGATATTTCATATTTGATATTTAATATCCTACTGTGTCAATTTTGACTTAGTTTTTACGAAAATAAAAAAAATATACGGATTTCAAAGATTTGCGATTAAATCACAGGTTCTCAACATCACTTTCACCACCGCCTTATGGGATATTTTTTTTCAAGAGCGTCCCCAATTTTTTTTCACTTACTATTTGTCACGAGTCTGAAACAGCCTTTGTCACGATTATATTTTATCTTGTTATTTCCTTCTTCTTCTTCAAACCCTTATCCGCACCCCAATGGTGCATAGGGCACTGCATCTTATAAACGCAGTGTTATCTTTGTTATCGTTGTTAACACATGAAGGAAAGGTGATCAGCCCTCCTCTTCAGGTACCAGTCCAGGGTAATATTAAATACATATTAGAGTGAACCACTTTTATTTATTTAAACCCCCCTCTGGGAATCGAACCCGGGACCTCCAGGACGGTAGCCGAGCGTGCTGACCATTACACTACGGAGGCGGACTAAATTGGCGGTGGACTGAATTATAGTGTTATTACACTAATTTTATATAGTTGTAAACGCCTACCCCTACCCTGCCCCTCTGATAGTCTCAAAAGCCCATAAGGGGCCGTTATCGCTCACATTAAGAATCTAGAGATTAAATGATGACTTGATCCACAATTACAGATTTACATTTATAGTTAATAACGGTATTATTTATTGATTCGGCATTAAATTTTTGGAATAACGTGTTATTTTTTTTAAATTAAACACTTGAATATACCACATTAATGAGTTTTATTTATATAAACGACTAGTTTCGAAAACCTACAGATGTGTTCATCTTCTGGAAAAAATTAAAACTAACCAACAAAAAATATATTTAGGGGTATATATTGTTTAACAAATATAGGGAATGGGGGGGGGGGGGTAAAAGATGAGTATAAACTAGTCGTATATATAAAAAAAATCAGTGTTTGATTAAACATTTAACACATAAATTAAAATGGAGTACTACAAATTAAACGCCAAATCTATAAATATTTAACATTTTTATTTATACAAATTACTCCAGTATTGTGAAAATACATTATGATTTTTTTATAAAATATTTTAATATGATTTTTTAAATATTTATCAATCAATTAATAAGTTAAGATGTTAGGAGTATTATATGAAATAAAATCTAATTTAAAATCAACAAACGCGTTTAATTTTAGCTCCAATCTTAAGTACGACATCAAAGGGATCTTGCAACTCGCTCTAAAGTACGTGTTTTAGAGTTTTGAGACGTGATCGGTTTCACATGAAAGATGCACACTTTTTGCCGAATATCTTTAAACAAAAGGCTCCACAGCATCCCCATTATTTGCGACCAAACCAGCGCTCGAGGGTGGCTCACAAAGCCCTCTCAAGCGGGGTGATAATGTCAACCCTAAAAATACGTGTTCCACTTTTCGGGACAAAAATATGAAGATTACAAAATGCTCGTGTCATCGCTATCGGTTCTATTTTCGAGAACATTTGAAACCAGTGGATTTTATCACTTAGATATATTGATAAGTTTTGGGGTATGATATCCATTGATTGGGGTGGATAAATGCCAAAATGATGATCAACTTTAAAAAAAAAAATTAGCTCAATGTGAACTCAGTATTTTGAATGTGAAAAAAGTTATTCGTGAATTCTGGGTTTGTATTTATGAATATGGGTGTCTGAGTATTAACAGGGTTCATATCCAAACTTCCACATTTTTTCATCTATAATAATAATAATAATAAACCCTTATCCGCACCCCAATGGTGCATAGGGCACTGTGTCATTTAAACGCAGTGTTATCTTGATCGTTTATACATGAAGGAAAGGTGATCAGCCCTCCGCTTCAGGTACCAGTCCAGGGTAATATTGAATAAATATTACAGTGAAAAAAATCACTTATATTTATTTTACCCCCTTGGGAATCGAACCCGGGACCTCCAGAACGGTAGCCGAGCATGCTGACCATTACACTACGGAGGCGTACGTTTTCATCTATAGTGAAATATTAATATAAACAACTCCTAAGTGAAGAATTTGTAAACATAGATTTAGACACTCTCAAATTATTGTTAATATTTTGTAAAATATTGTTTAAATAAAATCAAAATATTGTGAACTGGTATAAGTTTAATAGAAACTGAAAATGATGTTTTCGGGAGCCTTCAGTCTGAAAAACCATTTTGGGAATAATCTAACATACGTGTCATGAAGGTCTTTGCTAATTAAAATAAAAACTTAAAACCATCAAACAAAGTGCCAAAACAGTAGTAGAAGTATGTATATACACAACTTACTTAACCAGCCTATGACAGGGCTTACGACCTGTTATAGACTGGTTAAGTGAGCACTGTACACACGTGCAACATTGTACAATATATTCTACTATAATTGACAACCACGTTACTCATTTTTTTGGAAATTCTACATATGTATATCATTAATCTAATTACAATGCACAAGTGAGTTGTCTTAAGCCATCCATGGTTAGACTGGGAAAGTTTTTATTTACCAAAGACCTACAAAATTTTGAGTGTGTCCAAATACTTGTTCACAAAATCTGGATTATCTCCAATTACAGGAGTTATTTTCATATTATTTTTTGGCATTTCATCAAAGATGAAGAAGAATATGGAAGTCTTTGCATTTACATCTCACCAATAGATGTCTCTAGTGAAGTTTTAGTGATTCAAGAACAAGGTTCCTAAATTGGTTCATATATATAGAACTTCCAAGAATTTGAGTAGTGTGGTTGTCAATAATGGGTAGAATTGGTGAATGTTACACGTGTGTAAAGTGATCACTTAAACCAGCCTATGACGGTTGTCAGCCCCGTAAATGCCCAGACTTCCATATTCTTCTTCCTCTTTGATGAAATGCTAAAAAATAATACCAAAGACCTATTTCGGATGTATGCAAGATCCTAACCGGATTATTTACATACTAGGAAATGCCTAAAGACATGATTTTAAAATTGTTGTACAGCTTATAATTTGACAAGATTATTTTTTTTTACAACATTAAATGTTTCTAAATGAATTGTAAACGAGTTATTGACACAATCAATGTACGTATTGCACATATGTACATTTCGCCATATGCATATTACTTGCCTTCATTAAATTAATTGAGAAAATAATGAATACGGAATCATCCAAAGCAATTTACATATTATAAGTCACCCTGGGTATACCTGACTAATTATCTTCTCACGGATATTATAAGGCAGGATTTGGTTGCTCTACGTACTATGAGAGATACTTATATAATTTCATTTTAGCGAGAATTTAACATTTAACAAGTGTCTTCATATGATTGATGCTTTAATTGCCTTTTCTTAGTATATTAGTCTCAAATTCCAGTATCTATTGCAGTAGTCACAAAGTAATATGAGTCTCGGCTTAAAGAAAGTAATCCCTAAAGAAGTACAGAAGGTCACGTATTTTGTCGTTATATTATTTTTATTATCCCTGTGATTACTGAGAGGTTATTTTTATAATGTGCTTTTGTTATGTTCATACTAAAAAGTTTATCATGTTTTAAGAAGCTTTAGGCCTGAGATCATTATATTTAATATGGTTTTATCTTTTTTATCTCAGTTCACGATATTAAGATATTGTTTTTTCCTTATGTTTTTTTCTACATTTTCCTCGTTTTTTTCATGGAAATGTGAAATGAAATTTTTGAGATAAATAAATAAATCGTATTAAGTAAATACAGTATTAAGGGGGCTTCATAATTCAAAAAATATATTTTTCTTCTTGGTGAACTGAAAAAGGCAGAAATAATATGATTTTTTTCGGGTTTTTATATAAAAATGAACCTTAAGTTACTTTTACGATTATTTTAATAAACTTAAAAAGAATTTATATATTTAACTGACAAAAAAAAATTGAGTTTTTAAAAACGGTGCATTTAAATAATCCATTTAGTTTTATATCTATCCCGCCCACAAATTTAGGAAAATCTCCACAATAAAAACTGGAGAAAACGCGTTTTAAAGTTTTCGATAACAAAACGAGAACTTGAATGGTATATCTGGCTCTTCGCTCGTCTGCTTTCGGCTTTATATTTTTGGGAATATTTAGAATTGGCTTCTGTCACTGTGTAAACATATTCTTAAATAGTTTACCCATCGATTTATGTAATAATGATAATGTTTTTTTAACATTTTGAAACACCCCATTCACCGCGTTTTAAATGTTGAATATTTTCACAAGTTAATGTTTGAATATCTTGACTGGTTTTACTTCATCTAGCACTTATCTTATTCAGATGTTACATAAAGTACTGCGTTTAAACGATACGGTATTATTTTAATCATTGATAATATTAAATAAAAGGGAAATATTTGTGTTTTCATTTTTTACAAAAATTCTTCAATTTCATACTATTCCTGTGTGAGTCTAGGCGGCTAATTATAAGAAAATGTGTATCAAATTGTGGTAAAGTGGGTTTGAACCGAGAATCTTTGATTAAAAAATCCGTGACAATTCCCACGGGATCACATCCCGACACATATAGGGTCATATTAAGTAATAATTAATAAACTATTCATATAAAACTGACAATCTAATACAGTGACGTATGCAATTCTTAGGTAAGAAAGCTATACTTATAAGATAAAAAACATTTAAGTTTTCATCAGTTTTGGCCATGAAAATGTTCGTAATTTATTGAAACAGTTCAGTTGATTACGTGGGAGGATATGCTGCACATATTGCGCATAATACGTGACGTATTTACTGAAAACTTTATACCAAACTTGCACAAGCTAAAATCGCTTTGTTTCCTTAGTAAAATTTGCCGAAAACGATGAACTTCGAAGCAAACATATTTAATGTTCTTTTAAAAAGCTTTAAGTCAATTTAATGTAAGCTTTAAGAAAAAAATGCATTGATAAAATATGGACAATACTAAATCCTTTGTTAGGTTTTTTTTGTCTTTTTTTTGTTTTCTTTATGGAACTGCATTTTATGTAATAAAACAACAACTTTGTACATTTTTTTCTACTATTATTTTATTTGACCAGTGACCGGGTTTTGTCGTTACCGTCATACTAGTATGATGATATCAGTAACAATGAAATTCATTGAAAAAAGTGGTAAAAACGATGTATTTGTTGTTTTTATTATATTCTTATTATTGTTATTATATTCAATTAATTAAGATCTACTAAAAAATTTATTTCAAAGAATCAGAAAAGGCGACAAGTTAATCGAGTCGGGACGATTACTGAAGTATACGAAAATCTGCAGATTAGGGACTATTACGATTACTACTGGCCAATACCGGTCTATTCCAATTAGAAATTAATAAGATAACGAAGCGAGATACCGTTTTAAACGAAAGGTTACGTTTAATCTCTAGTATTGGGAATAAAACCTTTATTATGAAATATAACTTATTGACTTAGTAAAAATGATCGAACATGATATTAACTGCAATATTTGATCATTGTCTGTCGCGAAAAATAAATTGACATGTGAACTTGTCATAAAACAGTTCATAATGAAAATGTTGAATTTATTTCGACTTAAATAAATATCAAAACCAAATACGTAGAATGCTTTGTCTGATGCTAAATACAGTGGGACCTCTTATACTGAACACCTCTCATAACGAGTAATTCGCATAACGTGAATTAACGTTAAAAAAACGTGAAAAAGTTGTTACCTTAAGGACCGAGATTTTGCATAACGAACTACAGAGAAAGGGCAAGTCCCTTTTTCATGACATTCACTTGTGAGCCGGGACCTCCATGACAGTCAAAACAAAAAATGTTTAGCTTAACGAGTAAGATTCTAGAAAAAAATTATGTTCGTTATGAGAGGTTCCACTATACTCAAAATCCTTGAAGTAAAAACCGAGCAGAAGAAATCTCTGATACAAAAAATCAAATTTGACGAATAAAATGGAATATAATAGACATGTAAGAAGATATTTAGGTTCAGTTTACTGTGTATTTAAGTTTTTTAAACGTTAAAAATGACTTATGTTACTAGCATTGGTTCGTACAGATGTTAATGTATTCTACAATTTACATAGAACTCTTAGCAAACTTGAAGGTCGCACAGTGGGAGGGCTCGACATATTTATTGTATTTATTCCATTGATCCCGCTAGAAGTGATATACTTAACATACGGAGAAATTTGTTTTGGAAGTGGGTGGTATTAAAGCCAACCATTTGAATAAAATAAATCGGTTCCGTTATGATTTATCCTTTGACACTAAATGAAATTCGAGAAACCGCCTCAAGATGATAAATTATATTTATGTAATATTGTCCGTTTGCTTATCTGGAATATGTACTTAGAGCTTTTATAAACACAGCAAATCTGTAATAAAAAAGTATATTTATTTATATACATATCGTAGTCGTACAGGAGAAAGTGACCAACTAACAAAACGTAAAATGTTCAGGATGGCCATTTAAGTCACTTTTGGTTAGCAAAAAAATAAACATCAATGCAGTTTTTAATTTTTAGCAAGTTAATATATTAAGCCACCGAGTTTAAAATCACTTTGGGATTTTTTCAGGGCAATATTAAAGATAGTAAGATATCAAATAGTCAATGATCACGTTTTTGTAAACAAATGTACCTGGTCACTTTCTCCTGTATGACTACGATATATATATATATATATATATATATATATATATATATATATATATATATATATATATATATATATATATATATATATATATATATATATATATATATATATATATATATATATATATATATATATATATATATATATATATATATATATATATATATATATATATATATATATATATATATATATATATATATATATATATATATATATATATATATATATATATATATATATATATATATATATATATATATATATATAAAAATGTGTGTGTGTGTATGTACACAATAAACCCCTCTATAACGTTGAGATAGGAACCGCGTTATCGGAGGGAATGTTAAAGAGAGTAAATGTTTTTAAATCGATTTAAAACATTAAACTTTTATCTTAACGTTATAGGGGTGTTCAGTGTATAAGTATTTATTTATTTTTTCGCACTTAATTAAAAATTATAAATCACAATACTGTGCTCTGACTGGAGCTTTCTGTGCCGAGGGCACATGTTACGGTTCTTATTTGAAAAACTTTATGAAGGAAAATTGTTTGCGACATGCAATCAAATATAATATGACTGATATGGCCATAAACATATGTAATTAAAAGCAGCGAAAAGGGTTATTAATCTCTTTCTTTTTCATTTCCAAATGTTGAGGTGGATTTTACAAATGTCGTTCAGATTCGTAAAAATTTAGAATACAAAGTTGCAATGAATTTAAAATACTTAAATGAAAAGTATGAAAATAACCAATAATGAAGTAATATAAGATAAAGGGCAAAATAAAAATATATAAAGTACAAATGTAACTTAAATAATAAATGCGGTGCGACAAATCAAAGGATTTTTAGTGGCCTTATCCACTGAGTATATATTAAGGGACTGTATTTATCCCACAGCAATTGGGATGGTCTCATTTCTTAATTTCCGGATGCGCTGCCAGAACCTCTATAATTAGTAGCCTAGAAGCATTTTTGAGAAAAAAGATAACACGTCCAGCAACAAACATTTCCCAGCACTGCAGTATCGAGAAATCTGGAACTATTGTACGAATAGGTCCGCATTATTGTACAGTAATTTCATTTTGTTTTCCATGATGATTGCTTATAGGTTTTTTTAGAAGTTAAAAAAACATAAATTCATTAATTGCCTTAGAAAATGTCCAAGAATTTATAGAATATTCATTTCATATGTCTTAAAAGAGATAGTGGATGTGTAAACTTTGTAATGAATTAATAAAGTTGATCCCTAAAAACAATGCAAGAAATACAATAGACACAATGGATTTAATACCTCATAACAATCAAGATTTGTCACATAGGTCATTTATTTGCCTTAGTCGTTACGTCATATTTTCTAGATAATAACAAAAAATCCGATAAATATTTATTTCTTAACTATGGTTTTCGATACCTAGTTCAAAAGTTTACAAGAATCTTAAGTATTTTGTACAGGAGAACCTCTTGATTACATCTCAGAAACGAAAGAATTGCCTTTAGGGAAAACACTTTTCCTGGTTCTAATAGCTCTTTATTGTCCATAAATATCCAAGTAATCAATGCTACTATCGATATGAAAGAGGCCAAAGTATTTCGGAAAAGTAGTCGACTTTAAAAAAGCGTTGAGACAACTTTTGTCTAATTTCATTTATTGATTCGGCAGTCACTTGGTAAAATCAATTTTCAATTTTTATTTAACCGTTTTAAAATTATTCGGAACGTATCCAAATATTTGTCAAAATAGATTTTAAGAAATAGTGCTATTTACCAAGTAAATTTTTTTTTGTCTGCTTCACAGTTTTTCAAACTTTTAATGGTCTAGCGTTCGTTATTATTATAAAAAAATAGTGCTATAACCGCTAACAGAGAGAAGAAAAAGGAACAAAAATGTACTGCCCAGTTTCCACACCTTCATTCTTTCTTCTAGGGCCTATAACATCGTCTATAATATCTCTCTTAGAGATCTCATAGATTTATCTCTATAGTGTCATCTTAAATATGTTTCTTAGAACTACTGGAGAAGGTACTCCCTCGTCAAAATCTCTCTAGATAATGGAAAGCGTTTGAATATGAAGAAAAAAAATATCTGCATTTTGAACCGTGTTATTTTTTCAACATATTGCATGAGCATATTATGTCAGTAGTACTACGTCAACAGCTAACTGATGTAGTTGACATTAACACCTCTGAAGTTGCATCCGATTTCAAATAGTTTAGGAGTGTAAGATCATCCATGTATACGAGTATATTGAACACAGTTTCAAATATGTATCCACCTTGTCTGACTCCACAATTCAGGTAGAATGGGGATGACTTAGCATCTCCCCAATTTACCACATTTTCATGGTGTTTGGGCCAAGCAGCCAAGATCTTGCGCCAATGAGTTAATTATTTTTAGTCTAATATATCGGATATTCCTGATGGAAATCCTGCCATGTCAAGGTTTTTACGATTAACAATTTTTAAATGACGCCGAATACGACTTAGACATCGATCAATACGATATATCCATCATGGGTAATAGATAGTCTTATTGTAAATGATATTTTTTTTTAATTTTTTTTTTATGTATTAATTTTAAATCAAACACAGATTTTTTGAGTCTACTAAGTTGTATTTTATTAACAAAAAACACATAAAAGATTATATTGTGACAATTGTTTCGCCTTGTTAGGGCATTCGTTTGATAATGCCCTAACAAGGCAAAACAATTGTCACAATATAATCTTTTATGTTTTTTGTTAATAAAATACAACTTAGTAGACTCAAAAAATCTGTGTTTGATTTAAAATTAATACATAAATTAAAATGGAGTTCTACAAATTAAACGCCAAGTCAATAAATAATGGTATTTTGTCCCTATATTTAAAAAAATTCATAAATAGAGCAAGATTCATCATGCGGAAATTAAAAAATATTTTTAAAGAAAACCAATTTTTACATACATTGTGAAAAGGTAATACAATTTGATGTAAATACATATGTTACGACAAAATCTTTAATGCGGTTATATGCGTAATGAGCAAAATGCTGAAATTTTAATTAGGATCGTATTCTTTGGGGTGTAAGTGAAAGGTGTAGAAAATTAGTATATGGTAATTTTCTAAAATATGTGAATGTGAAGATTGAGTAAAATGTTTATAACACCAGTAAAAATCTTGAATATCATTGGTATACACGTGTAAAGACAAAATCTGATTTCAGTAAAATATCAAAATGTATCTTGACAATGTACATAATTACTTATATTGTAGATAGAAATATTTCCTCGGTAACTAAGGTATTGTTTATTTTTTGACATCTCATCAAAGATGAAGAAGAATATGGAAGTCTGGGCATTTACGGGGCTTACGACCGTCATAGGCTGGTTTAAGTGATCACTTTACACACGTGTAACATTCACCAATTCTACCCATTATTGACAACCACACTACTCAAATTCTTGGAAGTTCTATATATATGAACCAATTTAGAAACTTTGTTCTTGAATCACTAGAACTTCACTAGAGACATCTATTGGTGAGATGTAAAGAAGCTTTTTTATTAAGCAGAAACTCTTATATTAGTATACTCTTATTTTTTGGTTCATATATATAGAACTTCCAAGAATTTGAGTAGTGTGGTTGTCAATAATGGGTAGAATTGGTGAATGTTACACGTGTGTAAGTGATCACTTAAACCAGCCTATGACGGTCGTAAGCCCCGTAAATGCCCAGACTTCCATATTCTTCTTCATCTTTGATGAGATGTCAAAAAATAATATGAAAATAACTCCTGTAATTGGAGATAATCCAGATTTTGTGAACAAGTATTTGAACACACTCAAAATGTTGTAAGGTATTGTTTATTGTTGAATAACTTTATGCCAGAAGGGTGGATTTCTATCAAAATAATCTTGAATATTTAAACTCCGCACGTGCTTCAAAGGATTTTTTTACTATTATTATTTTCCTCTTGTTAGCATACTCTATGTTTATTTTTAAGAATGAAGAGTCGTTATATATTTTTTATAGGCAATTAACTTTTCAAAACAACCTACTTAAGTGAGTGTTATAAGTTGTACGCACTCGACCATGCTGAAAAGTTTACTCATAAATCTAGAATATTTAATAATATAAAGATCTTCACCCGCAATAAAAAATGCAATAAAATCAAAGTTTATTCAAAAGTATTGTCATGACTGCCCATAGTGAGCAAAATTTTTATACGGCTAAACATTTTTTTTAATACGTCGGTATCTATCTGTACAAAAAGAGTTAAAAAAAACTCGATGAAATATACAAAAAAAAATCCACGTTTAAATCTTTATTTATTTTTTCTAAATCAACATATCTAAAAACGTTATATTTTAATTTATCAGATTTGTAAAAGGCTTGGGAAAATTTTATAAATTGATTCATCACTTGTTTTCCCTGTTACTTCTGAAAAAAGCTATTGTGACACGTCTTTTGATGCATTCAAAAGCAAACATAATTAATGAAAGAACAGTTAAACAAATTTATGGGGCAAATGCGATTGGTAAAAGAAGACCGAGAAAAGCATGTTTAAGTATTTCAAATATTTGAAAGTGGTCAAATATGAATTGAAATTATCAGCGGGTATGTATGAGGAGATGCATGAATGTGGAACAGGTGAAGATACTTTGCAAAGATATAGATTGGTGTGGCGCTTATTCTCTCTTCCTACAGAGATAGGCAGAGAGACTGGCACTTTTGCCTACCCCTGTAAAAAGAGAGACTACTTAGTAAGTTCATTAATAATTATGATGTATAGAATATCGTTATACTGTGTTCAATAATGCTTTTTAATGCATCGATTTTGAGAAAAAGTAGTGTGAACTGAATTAATGAAAAAGTAAAAACTATTTTTTAAAGATAAATACTAGGTACTCATAGAAATGTAGAGATAAACAGAGTATAAAATGGGCACGGTGCTAAGGTTATACATACGTAATATGGTATTACGTTCGAAGCACTCGGGGGAAGAAAATTTATTATATTATACGGATACCACGTGGAATAATACGCACATTAATGTTTGTGAATTCAAAGGTAGTAATATAATCAAACTATCAAGATAGTGTTGGCTTGGCTATAACTTTAAGCTATATCATATCAGCTCAAATTACTCCTTAAACCATAAATTAATGTCAATGTGGGTAACCAGTTAAGCTCAGTTAGTACGCACAGAAATTAAGTTTTTACACAATACTTTTGTTCCAAAAATTTTGTTGACAGAATGTGGATATCACTTCCATTCAATCCATTACACCACTTCCCAGGGGTAGGCAGAGAGAATAGAATGCCATACCTGTCTGTCTTTGCAAACAATCTTCACCTCTTCTTTATTTATGCATCTCCTCGTTAATACCCGCCGATTATTCCGACTCCTAACCTGACCATTTTCAAATATTTGAGATACCTACTTTATTTTGACAAGGTTTTTTTTGGTCTTCCTGTGATTTTTTCCAACTACATTTACCTCGTATATTTTTAAGTTCATTCGTCACTTACACAATTCACATACTCAAACCATGTCAACACACCAACCTCATTTTTATCGATAATGCTTACAACATTAAAGTATTTGAAAAGCTTAGTCAAACCAAGAATTTGGTCTTCTTCTGCTTCTATTTGCTTCACAAATTTATTTTTAAATTCTTTCTACCTATCCAAAGTTAACAAATTAATGTTTTATCAAAATAATATTTATCAATTAAAAATTAGTTGATTATAATTAATCTCAATATAGGTCTCAATACAAAAATATGAATATCTGTCCATTTGCAGTCTACTAAAAATCTATTTTTTATCTTAAATACCATCGTTTTGTGATACATTTTATATATGTTTAAGACTATATTTATGTTTTCATAATCCATATTAACAAGGTTTTAAATTTTGTCTTTATAAATAAAATTACACTCTTTAATTTTATTACTTTAAACTTATATAATTATTGTCTGTTACTTTAAAACTAATAACATTAAGTACAGAAAATGTGTAAGTTAATCTCAAAATAAAATAATAAGTTAAACAAATTCTGCACGTAAAAATTGTTAGTTTTGCTATGTAGAAATATCGATTTGAAACATAATGTATTCAGCCAAGTAAACAGTGACGCGTTTCATTGCTTGACCTTATTAATATGATAATTCATGTTAACGCAACGAAAACACGGTACGGTAGGCTCTGACATGTTTAAATTCTCAAATTAAAATATTATTTTAGGAAATGTTCCTCAAAATAATAAAGTTTATATAAAACACATGTTAGCATTATGCTTGGTAAATATACAATTTTATTTGGCAAAAGTACTTCTTTGCCCACAAATTTGTTTTAATCATAACAATTGTTATAAGCATTGCATGAAAGAACTGAAAGATTTAAATGTTGGAGCTAGAATGAATAATTTGACTGTCTGTTGCCTTTTGTATGCTGACGATGCTGTTCTTCTTGCCGATAGCAGAGAAGACCTGCAGGCGTTGGTGACAAAAGTGTATAATGTGTGCAAGGAAAGTGACTTATTGATGAATGTTAGCAAATCCAAGATTATGGTTTTCGAAAGAGAAGAATGCAGATTTGAATGTGAAATATTGGTAAACGGAGAGATTTTGGAACAGGTAGATGATTTCGTATATTTGTGTAGTATGTTTTCTAGGGATGGAAAGATTGATAAAGACATAGAAAGGAGAGTGAATGCTTGGAACAAAGTGAATGGTGCACTGAAATCAGTTATAGCAAATAAAAACCTATCAGCAGAAGCTAAACTGGCAGTGCACAACGGAGTCCTGGTTCCAACTCTAATGTATGGAAGTGAAACATGGAGTTGGCAAAAGAAGGATGAAAGTAGACTGAATGCAGTCGAAATGCGATCTCTCAGAAGAATGTGCGACAAAACGATGTATGATAGATGGACGAATAGTGAAATAAGGAAGGAATGCAAAGCTGAGATAAGCACTATCGATAAAATTAAGAAAGGTGTGTTGAGATGGTTTGGACATGTAGAACGAATGAGTGAGGAAAGAACGGTAAAACAAATTTATGAGGTTAGTGGGAAAAAAAAGCAGAGGAAGACCGAGAAAAACATGGCACGATCAGGTATGCCAAATACTTGAAAGTGGTCAGGTTAGGAGTCGTAACAATCGGCGGGTATGTATGAGGAGATGCATGAACGTGGAAGAGGCGAAGAATGTTTGCAAGGACAGAGTGGTGTGGCGCTCTATTCTCTCTGCCTACCCCTGCGGGGAAGCGGCGTGATGGTGAGTTAGTTAGTTAGTTAGTTATAAGCAATACCATATTTCTGTTAAATTTTACTACCTTCATTGGTGAAGCTTTTAAAAGCAAGGTTAAGGGTAAATATTATATTTTGATTTGCTTTTAATTTTGTGGTATAACATGTTGATTTATGTATAAAAAAATAATTGCATAAATACTAAAATATACATTTTCTCAAATGAATGAGAATATCTGAAGTTATCGAAACTAGTCATGTTTACATTAATAAACTCAAAATTTGTCTTAAACGAGAGTTTAATTTTTATTTGTGATTGTTAATGTAAACGAATAAAATTCAATGATAAATTTAAACAACAATTAATAATTTTATTTTCTTGAAAACTTATTTAGAAAAATTTAATTCTCTGACAAAGATAGGAAAATCAATGAAATATTTTAATATTTGCTGGTTTTCCGTAAAAAAAACTGCGTATATTACACATAATTGAGAAAAACTTTTATATCATTTAACATATTCAAAACATTCATACGTTTATTCAGCAAATTATTCAAATAATTAATAAATTATCCTACAAACTAATTAATTTAAGTACAATTTTAATTATGCGAGTCGGTTAAAAGATAATACAAAACATATATGTAATTTAACTAGAGAAGGCAACATTGAAATTCGTACATTGTATCTTCCACTGCAATATCATAACATGGATACGAGTGAGTGTATAATTTGTGATAACATTAAAACGCTATAAAGACGAAATAATAATATTACTGAAAACATTATATTCAATTAATGCTATCACAGAAACTGCGTTCATTAAAATTCCAATACAGCACACAGCACTAATAAAATGATCTACATTAACATACTAACAATTAATTTGTATTAATCAAGTAATTTGGCGAAGGAAGCTAGATATGATAAGGATCTAAACACATCGCAGGGTAAGTTATACAAGTCCTTATTCTTTCTTACAACTTTTATCCACAATCAATGGTGCATAAGTTACTGCTCTTGATCGTTAAACACATGAAAGGAAGATGATTTATTTTTACCCCCCCTTGGGGTCGAATCTTTAGCGAGGCAGCCGAACACGCTGCTAAATCAAGTTCCGTTATTTACATGTGTTACTTATCATTTTATTATGTAATTAATTTAAACCACAGGCTCCCAAACTTTTTTAGTTTGTGTGTCATTTGAAGCCAAATCAATTGTAACCCTGTCGGAGATCGAACCCAAGTCCTCACGTACGGTAATCCAATAAGTTTAGCTACCACATTTGGACATGTCAACATAGACGAAGAATAATATATTGTAGAATCTTTTAAAACTTACTTCAGTAGTAATATTTTAATACAGTGGATAAGACATTTTTAACTAATGAGTTATATACTGCATGTTTGTTTTCAAATGGATGAATCTGGGTCGTAAGCCCTATAAAAACCTATATTTACACGTTCTTTTCATCATTTATGGGAAAAAAAATATGCAAGTAGATTGGGATGTCAAAATGTAAAAATAACTAAGTGGAGAAATCCAGATTTGGAAACTAGGATTTGGACATATCCAAAATATTTTAAGCTACCGCTTTCCGGGGTCTAACATATGTTTATAAATACACTTATACGAGTACAGTAAAACCTCGATATAACAGAATAATTGAGGGAAGGGAGTATTCGTTAAAGCCTAAAGTCCCTTACATAAAAATTGGTTTTAAATACATCAAAAAACACTTTTTTGATTATAATTTATATTTCAAGCACCAACTTTGCGAATTACCGTTTTATAATAAAAATTTAACTTTGTTTTATAATTACTACAAATATTTTATTATAACTTAATTATAATGTCTACCGGTTTCGAAGCTTACTGCTTCTTTATCAAGTCTTGATAAAGAAGCGGTAAGCTTCGAAACCGGTAGACATTATAATTAAGTTATAATAAAATATTTATGGTGAATTTAAAACAAAGTTACATTTTTATTTTATATTTTTTTCATTAATTAAAAACTTATCTTTTGCTTGAAAATGTATTTATTTAATTGGAAAAAGGTGTAAAATTGGACTATTATGTCATCTCGATTATTTTAACCGATAAAAGAATGTTCAACTCTTGTTTACACAAGATACTGTTATCATAATTTTCCTACCAAACTCTACTGCAGAATTAATCACTACAGACGTTATTAAATCGGTTAACCGTCGTAAATAATACGAATAATTTATGGTGAGTTGGTTAATATTCTCGTAGCCTTCGCCCACATTCTATATGGTTCTGTTGGTAATAGTGTTATTCTACATACATACTGTCCTAGTATTATGACAGACTTAGATTTAACCCCGCGATAGGAATAGTGCCAAGTTTACAAATATAATGGAGCAAGTCACTGTAAACTATACGCGGGGGATAGATTTATGGGGACACTTTGCACAACATTTTTCAGAAATATTCTCTCATTAAATGAACATTAAGATTACTCGCACGGCTTGGTTCTTGAATAATTAAATATTGTTGAATATTGAATTATTTTTTAAAAATAATGTGCGAATTTCAAATGGTACCAAAATAGAAATGGTACTTTATTTTACAATGCTCAGTATACTCAACAATGGTAATAAATGTATGTAAACTTTGGTTTCCATTCCATTTATTTACAGGATTTCAATTAACGGCACATTCAACCGGCCGAAAGTTGTTGGTTCCTTTTTTATGGAAAAAAGTTACTATGTTACTTATTATTTTCTGACATCTCATCAAAGATTAAGAAGAATATGGAAGTCTGGGCATTTACGGGGCTGACGACCATCATGGTATATAATATACATAGTCTTAGTTATTAGTCACTTTTTATAAGAAAAGTTTTTAAAAAATCAATAAAACTGATATGGAAATTATATCATGAGATTTGTGAACATTACACAGTGATTACTAAATCTGCCTATGATTGTAAATGCAGAGTCTTTTCGAATAAAAATCTCAAAACAAACTCTTTATCCCTGTTGGGATAGTGATAAAAATCTTAAAATACATACATTGTGTTACGATAAATAATAAAAATTATGATTTTTTTTAGCACATATAAACAATTTCAAATACACAATAATGTGCCTTCATTATGTGTTCCCCAGTCAAGAGCATATTTTACAAAACTTTTCTTATAAAATTATTTAATAAGTAATTTGTCTTTCACGATTCGTGTTTATAATCATGAATAAAATGGCTTATGATACGATCTACGTATCTACCCAATACATCATCCAATTATGAATATCTCATTTAAACCATATATTGTTAAAATTAGTTAATTAGAAGTCTTTTACGAAATCCCTTAAAGATTTTTTAAAAAATATTTCACATACTAAAAAGCATTTGAAAATATAATTTTCATTTATATCGATACTTATTTGTACCATTTTAATCACAATACTTTGAGTTTGTCAAAATTGCTACACTCAAACTAACTGCTGGATTTGCTCTACTTATGTAGGAGTTATTCACATAAAGATTTTTATTGATATCTCAACATAGATAAAGAAGTATATTGTGAAAGAAACATGGAAGTCTTGACATTTATATAGCTTACGATCTATGATTGACTGGTTTAAGTTATCATAAACCAACCAGTTATAGATCGTAAGCCTTGTAAATGCCCGGATTTTCATATCGTTATGTAAAAAAATATTTTCACGAACAAAGTTTTAGTAAAAAAATACGAATTATATTTTCAGTTTAATCGTACACATAAAAATAGTAAATTTATAATATGATTGAAATAAAATTTTACGATATTGAATTCTTGGATTTTAAAATTTCTAGTATTTAAATTATTACTTACAGAAGAAAAAAGCAAATGAATTAATTTTAGGACTACGAATACGATTTTTAAAATGCCAATCTTTGCCGCAAGAAATCTGAAACTCTAAAAATGGAAATAAACTTAAATGCCCAAGTAATTCTTTCCTCCAAAATTGAATATCATGGTTCAACAGAAAATATCTTCACAGTTCATTTGTTAAACAAACTTATTTAAAGTGCTGGATTCCGCTTAAACCATAAAAAACAGATTCCACAAATTGAGGATTGCCCGAAAAAAGTTTTCAGTAATTCAACCCAAATAGAAAAATAAAGGATTTCATTTGAAAAGTTGGCTTTTCAGATTGTTTTAAAAAGAGCTTTTTTATAAAACAAGTAATTACTCGATAAACGTGATTGCATTATAGATGGATTACAGCCACCAACTAGTTATAAATTTGGAGGGAAAACAGTCAACTAATGGTACCTACCTCAAAATGGACGCATTAAAAATGTCGACCCATTTACTGGCGGGTGATTACGCGGTCTCCATTTCATCGGCAATAATTTTAAATTCTCGGCTGCCGACAAAAACGGAGCATGAATCAAATTTTTATGTGCGTCGAAATCTCTTTTATAGAAACGTAAAACCCAAAGTAGAGGGAGGGTAAAAAATACCCAGCGAAAATATTATTGAAAAAAAACATTATTTTATAAACTGATATCCTCTGCACCTAAAAATACGAATTATCTTTGAATTAAGTAAGATCAATTCATAATACACTCAATATTTTTTTTTAATGTTGAATATCCAATCTTTCGTTATTAAAACTTTACTCTCGTACGCTAAAGGTGCACAGAGAATTGCATCAGATCGTACAATGCTATCGTGATCTCCAATTTATACGAAGAAGAGGTTATTAGTTTTGCGCTCTTAACATAGGAGTGTTTATTGGATTTCAAAGTGCAAAATATTTAATAGGATACTAATAACGTATGTGAAGGAGCTCTGGGTGAGAAACATCACCTCTATCTAGAAAATAAAAAAAATGTTGTTTTTTGTCATGTTTCTTTTTTTAGTTGAAAAAATTTATTAAAAAAATTTATGAAAAACTTCATCGAATAATTAATTTTTTTAAATATATTTTAAAGATCCACATATTTTTTTTAAACTGAAGTAAGGAGTAATATTTAATAAGATCATTTCTTTGATTGAATTGCTGATTTCGGAGGGTTAGATTTTTTTTTTAAATTTGTAGTTTCCTATTTCAAAACATTTTTAATGTGTCCAAATTTTTAAAAAAATCTGGTTTTAATCATTAGAATTTTTCGTAACTTCCGATAAATATATGTTTAAAGTTTTGTAAGTATCTAGACTTTACATATTGATATATCAATATTCTCATTTGTTTTAAATTAGGGTTGTAATGTATTTTTGTAAGTATCTAGACTTTACATATTGAGATATCAATATACTCATTTGTTTTAAATTAGGGTTGTAATGTATTTTTGTAAGTATCTAGACTTTACATATTGATATATCAATATTCTCATTTGTTTTAAATTAGGGTTGTAATGTATTTTTGTAAGTATCTAGACTTTACATATTGATATATCAATATTCTCATTTGTTTTAAATTAGGGTTGTAATGTATTTTTGTAAGTATCTAGACTTTACATATTGATATATCAATATTCTCATTTGTTTTAAATTAGGGTTGTAATGTATTTTTGTAAGTATCTAGACTTTACATATTGATATATCAATATTCTCATTTGTTTTAAATTAGGGTTGTAATGTATTTTTGTAAGTATCTAGACTTTACATATTGATATATCAATATTCTCATTTGTTTTAAATTAGGGTTGTAATGTATTTTTGTAAGTATCTAGACTTTACATATTGATATATCAATATTCTCATTTGTTTTAAATTAGGGTTGTAATGTATTTTTGTAAGTATCTAGACTTTACATATTGATATATCAATATTCTCATTTGTTTTAAATTAGGGTTGTAATGTATTTTTGTAAGTATCTAGACTTTACATATTGATATATCAATATTCTCATTTGTTTTAAATTAGGGTTGTAATGTATTTTTGTAAGTATCTAGACTTTACATATTGATATATCAATATTCTCATTTGTTTTAAATTAGGGTTGTAATGTATTTTTGTAAGTATCTAGACTTTACATATTGATATATCAATATTCTCATTTGTTTTAAATTAGGGTTGTAATGTATTTTTGTAAGTATCTAGACTTTACATATTGATATATCAATATTCTCATCTGTTTTAAATTAGGGTTGTAATGTATTTTTGTAAGTATCTAGACTTTACATATTGATATATCAATATTCTCATTTGTTTTAAATTAGGGTTGTAATGTATTTTTGTAATTATCTAGACTTTACATATTGATATATCAATATTCTCATTTGTTTTAAATTAGGGTTGTAATGTATTTTTGTAATTATCTAGACTTTACATATTGATATATCAATATTCTCATTTGTTTTAAATTAGGGTTGTAATGTATTTTTGTAAGTATCTAGACATTACATATTGATATATCAATATTCTCATTTGTTTTAAATTAGGGTTGTAATGTATTTTTGTAAGTATCTAGACTTTACATATTGATATATCAATATACTCATTTGTTTTAAATTAGGGTTGTAACATATTTTTAAAATCTGTTGTCATTCATGGGTTAAATAGTAAATTTTACATAGTATACGTATCTAATGTAACCTACTACTCAGAAATCAATATTCTCATCTCAATAGCTTATATATCCATATTGAGAAATCAATATTTCTATTTTTTACATTTGTGATAATTAACAAAGCTCTCTAGTTTCAGGAAATAAAAGAAAAATTTTCTATTATTTGCATAATAATAAATGTCTAAAATTATCTACTTATGACAGGTTGCAAGTCACATAAACATCAAAATTTATATAATATTCTCTTCATACAATTGATTTTACACTCATATTAATAACTCTTTAATCCATACGATAAACAAAAACATGGCTCGATCAGGTATGCCAAATACTTGAATGTGGTCAAGTTAGGAGTCGGAACGATCGGCGGGTATGTATGAGGAGATGCATGAACGTGGAAGAGGCGAAGAATGTTTGTAAGGACAGAGTGGTGTTGCGCTCTATTCTCTCTGCCTACCCCTGCGGGGAAGCGGCGTGATAATTAGTTAGTTTAGTTTTTTTTTAATCTATACGACGATTATTTTATTCATTTTGTTTTTAACAGGTTGTAATAAATAATTCATGAAATTCTCTGGTTTCAGGTATAAAAAAATTGTTACATGAAAAATTCAGCTTAACTTACTTCTTGTACGATGAAATGTTACTTTTAATTAATACTAAAGCAGAATCTTTAGGGTTGGGAATATTTAATTTAACCGTCGAAAATTCATCGGTGCTTCTAGTGTTAATAAAATCGGCAGTAATAATCTTGAGTGGTTTAGCGTTTCATATAGGCGGAATTCAACTTGTCTTTGGAGTTAATTGAAGGGACAAATATTCCAAATTATCGTACTCTTCGTTAAATTTTAATGGACTACGTACTCGATTTATTTCTTAATTTATTTAAGATTTCATTGAGTCCGTAATTAATCTTTAAGACATCTTTTAAAAATTTCCTGGGGAAAATGATTCCACTTCTTTGAGGAAATCCTCTTTAAGGATTACTGAAAATAAAAGTCTTAAATTTTACATATTTTAACAAAAGTATGCACGTATTTACTTTCAAGTTGATTCTATGATTATTTATTAATTTTAAAATATCATGTAAGTTCCACCCATAAACGAATCAATTATTGTAATTTTAATATGTAAACATTTACTTACGTGAAAAATATCGTTAATCTTTCTTTAATTATTTTGAGTAGATTTAAAGCTTTGCTCTGAATTATCGATTCTATATAAATATTGTTTTCTTTTTGAAAAATCCGAAGAATTAAGATCTTAAAATATATTATTAACATATATTATTTATTGATTCGGCATTAACTTTGTGGAATGACATGATTATTTAAATTCAATTAAACACTTGAATAATCCACTGAATTGAGTTTTATTTTGATATTACGACTGATTTCGAAAACGACAATTGTTTTCATCTCCTGGTACAAATAAAAACAATTTATTAATTATTAATTAATTTGTTTTAATTTGTACCAGAAGATGAAAACAATTGTCGTTTTCGAAACTAGTCGTAATATCAAAATAAAACTCAATTCAGTGGATTATTCAAGTGTTTAATTTAATTAAAATATTATTAACAAGTGCGAAGCCTTAAGAAAATATGGACACTAATGATTTATTTAATATTTTTCGCTGTATTACAATCAAAACGATCGAACACCAAGAAAATATACTTGAAAATGGTGATTGGGTATTGCACTGTTGTAAATTTGGAAGTCAGTGAATCGATTATAATGCGATTACTGTTTTCCTACAGCAAATTTGAATAACCGAAAACTGAGTAAAATTTAATTAAATTCAATAATTTATTCGTGTTATCTGAATTAAAGGCGCAAATTTATTGCCAAAAACAAATACCAACAAATTCAGCGCTTGTCAAAAATGCGTTAACTTTAAAAATTTAAATATCTTCACCGCTTAATTCGTGAGCGGTCTTCAATTTCGCGGGAATATTTCATTGGAAAGTTATTGTAAATTATGCCATGAATATGGAAAAAGTAATCGAGTTTTCCTTTTGTGCTTTACATATTCCACTTTTACAAGCAAATTTACATTTAAGGGTGCTCAGTTTTAGGTCAGATAGGTCAGAATATTTGTTCGTTTTACGGTTCACAAGCAATCACGGTTTCATTCAAAGGATTTGTATTTAATTTTGTTTTGATTACAAGAAAATAGTTCACAAAGCGTCTTTGCGACGTACCTTTTAATAAACAGTTTCATTCATATGATCATACGATGAATTTTGTTCTCGACACTATTTAGTATATCTTATGTATTAAGGGTTAAGGGTATTATTTTATACACTCGTTAATTTATTATTGAACTAAACATCTTTAAAAAAATATAATGTGATACATAATAATATTTGAAATTTCATTAATAATCAAAATTAAAATGAATTATCATTCACTAAACCTGCGCATCTTCTTATTTCTTATAATTAGATATAAATGCGGTTCATTCCACTTTACTTAAGACAATAAATAGTATTACGACGGGATATTCGATAGCCCTGAACTTAATTTTCTTTAAGACCAGGTGATATTTAAAGTAATTATAATTTTTTTAAAACACCGTGTGGGTTTTTTTAAAAATAAGTTTTCTTATCGAAATAAATAAATGTTTAAAAAAAAAGTAATTGAAAGGCAAAGAGATAAAAAATAATATAAACAAAAAAAAACACTTATATTAAAAAAAATCTAAAAACAATAAATATATTCCAAAAAAAAATACAAGGAGACACGTCTGACCACTCGTGCAACCAGTCGCTTACTGAATTGTATGAAAGTTTTTTTAATGGTAAAGTAGATCTAATGTTTTGTTCACAATAGGTATTATTTTAACGGACGATTTTACTTCCTCTCAAAACAACTGCTTTGAATTTTGTCAGATTTAATAAATATTTGTCCTCCGGTTTTCAACTATTTCTTCTGTATAATTTCTCCAACCTAAATATGTATTTGATTGTATTAAGTAAAAGTTTGCTATTCATACATATTCATCTCACCGCGTTTCACTTCGAAACATCGCAAAGTTTTAAAATGGTTATCCTAAAGTAGGAAACTTTAGTTTTGTAAATAATGGGATGACAAATTTTAAGAGGTTATTTAACATCTTTAAATGCAATAATGAATAAATTATTCTTTTAACTAACTATTTGTATAAACAATTTCTTTAACCAAAAAGTCAATTTATTCATAAATATACTCTGGAATCTATTCCATCAATAAAATATTTAAAATTGAAATTCGTTTTTTTGAACCGTATAAATACATAGGGCACAACGTCGGATCGACACGCAATGTAGCGTTGTCATGATCTTTGGTGTATTTAGAGGAGCTGAAGAGAAACTAAATATTTAAGTCATTTTAATACTTAAAATCACTACGAAAATGGTCATTACGATGCCCACAAATTGTTTTGCCATATTCAAGTACTTACGTATATTGTTTAATATATACATGTGTTTTTATATATATATATATATATATATATATATATATATATATATATATATATATATATATATATATATATATATATATATATATATATATATATATATATATATATATATATATATATATATATATATAAATATATATATATATATATATATATATATATATATATATATATATATATATATATATATATATATATATATATATATATATATATATATATATATATATATATATATATATATATATATATATATATATATATATATATATATATATATATATATATATATATTTATATATATAATATATATATATATTTATAAATATATATATATATATATATATATATATATATATATATATATATATATATATATATATATATATATATATATATTTTTATATATATATACATATATACAATTTAGTAGACTCAAAACAGGGTTTCATATTAATAATAATAATAAAAGTTTGGAGTTCTACAAAATAAACGTCAAATCAACAAATAATTACAATTTACTTTTAACTACATTTTACACTATGTACTTGAGTATGTTAGGAGGAAAAAAAGAATGAAGCAAGTTCAGTTTTTTCAAGGATAAATCGTATATAATATTCTCGTTTATTATATTCTCCTACTGTTATGGCCAATATAACGAGGAGCGGGGGAAGTATGAGTAATGATTATAAGTATAACAAACAAAAATTATTTAGTAATGAAATATTTACATAAAAAAAAATTAAAATTAAGTTTGAGTAAGCTCTTATTAGGATATATATACATACATATATAACTCTTACGAAGAATCTAGCCTTCCATAAATTATCTTCACTTAGTAAACGTAGGAATATATCAGATGTATGTTTTTTGTATAAAGTAATAAATAGTATGACTGAGAGCCCCTACCTTCTTGAGCAGATACCTTTTCACTGTCCAATTAGAATCAATAGACATAGTCATACCTTTTATAATCCAGCACCAACAAAGAATTATTTTTAAAAAAAATCCTTTATTTATCGAAGTTGTGGAAAATTTAATGAATGTTGTACCCACCTTGATATGTTCTACTCCAATCTTTCAAAATTTAAAGCTAAATTGTTCGAAATCTTATAAACCTAAAAAAGTAATTCTATTCCCTGTCCTTTCCTTTTCTTCTTTTCCTATCACTGCCATCTCCTTTTCTCTTTATCCCGTCCTTGTCTCATATCTCTTTCTTTATATAGACCTCTCTTATGTATAGTTGTGAAGAACTATAATTGGTACTCATGATTTTATTTTTTGTATTCTGTATGTATCATATATTGTAACTGTTGTTCTTCCTTCCAATAAAATAAAAAATAAAATAATAAAATATATATATATATATATATATATATATATATATATATATATATATATATATATATATATATATATATATATATATATATATATATATATATATATATATATATATATATATATATATATATATAATTAATATATAAACATAATATATAAATTTTATTTTTACTTTCGGTTTATGTATAGAAAAGAAAGTAAATAATACTCTTTATTGCGATATCTGAACTATTAAAAGCGTTTCTGTCATAAAACGACTATTGACAATCACTCTCATGAGTCTTCCAGTTTTGTTACTCGCCTTTTTCAAATCTGACTATGGACTGAAGGTCGAAATTGAAACGAAAAATAAAAAAGGTTTACGAGGTATTTACTCGAATATTTTCCTCAGACCCTTGAAATTGCTGTCTTTCAAATATACCATTTTTCGATATTCAGATACAAAAGTCGCTTTATTTCATTTTTTTCTTTCTAGAACGACCTTTATTTTAAATGCAGAATCCTCTTTTATGCACCATCGACTCTTCCAAAAGACTACTTCGCGGTTTAAGCACTTTTTTTTCTTTCCCACTAAACAACGTACAAAACAGCAACGTCATGGTGATATTTTTTCCCGGATGCTGGATTTTCCCGCCTTTTATAGCGATGGGGACAAACGCTACTGCGGGAAGAACGTAAAACAGGAAGCCGTTTAAGCGACATGTTTCTCAGATGAAACGTATTTCTACCATCATTATTTTACAATTGGACAGGGAAAATTTTCGTATTCACATTTATGAGTAGCGACGTGCGATGCGGCGTCGGAAGTCGGGATTTGATCAACTAAAACAGATGCAAGAATTTAAATTAGCTGAATCAGAGACTATTCCTTTAAAATGCCCACTTTGTTGTTATAAGGTAATAATTGTCCATTAAAATTATTTTATGTTTATGCGTGTGTATTTGTATATAATAAATATAAACAAATATATAAATTCATCTTACCCTTATCCGCAAACAATACTGCACAGAGCACTGCATCGTATAGAAACAGTGTTATCTTGATCGTTAAATACACAAAGAAAAGTTAACCAGCCTTCCGCTTCAGGCTCCAGTCCAGGGTCATCAATAAGGGTCAGGGATATTAAATAAATATTAAACTAAAAAATCACTAATATTTATTTTGACCCTCTCGGGAATCGAACTCAAGATCTCCAGCAACGTAGCCTAACCACTACACTATCGTGCACGTGTTTATATGTGTGTGTATTTATATGTATATAAGTGTATATTGCATGAAAATTTAGAGGATGGTATGACTCTTTTTTCGATGTTTATTCATTTAGTTGTTCTATGTTATACTTTGATTGAACGATTACTTTAGGAACCGGATGACAAACTGCTTCATTATCGGGTCATTTTCGTCATTTTAACTGTATTTTTTTATTGAAATAATATAGTTAAACAAATCAGGTTTTGTACTTAAAGTAAACTAAGTATAATACATACCATTATTTGATTTGTGAGTCACTTTCAGATGTATATTTATTTTAAATAATTTTTCTTGGTAAATAGTACTTTTAAAAAATCTATTGCGAAAAGTATTTTGACGAATTCATCATTTTTGCCAAACAACGAATGTGACGCTTTCTCAAAATTTTCTTTAGAGTTGTGACCTTGAGACGTTGAAGAATGAGGAGAGGCAGAAGCTTTTTCTGCTTTTTTATTTGTGGGAACATGGACGATAGTGTCTCCCCTGTTAGTCATATTATTTATCATATTACTAACTAATTAACTAAAACCACACTGCTTCCCCATAGAAGTAAGTAGAGAGAATAGAACGCCACACTATCCTGTCGTTGCAAACATTCTTCACCTCTTTCATATTCATGCATATTCTCATACAGTCCTGTCGATTTTTCAAAAATTAGAAAATCACGTAAAACTATTGTTTATTGATGTATGTCGATAGAATTTGAAGTAAAAGAGATCAAATTATTTGTTACTTTTACGTTAATTTTTGTCTTTAACACATCTTTATTGATGAATCTCATAACAATTTTTTTAATATATTTCTTCGTTCATGTGTGCAAAGGGAAATTTTGTTTTCCCATTACTTCCTGATCTTATATTTTCAATCCATAAATAGTGTTAAAACTTAGATTTATAATTAAGTAAAGGTTTAACAGATTTATATAAGTGATGATTTGAATCTCGCGAATTGAGTTTCAATGTGTGAGCACTCCGAGACAAACATCAAATAATATTCGTATAGCGAAAACGTTTTCTCTTTTAGTTAATTGAAATGTCAAACGTCGATCAATTAACATAGACAATGTTCATGTTAATTATCACTGTGGAAATAGTGATGTGTATGAAATGATAGTTTTCACCACACAGCTTAATAGTTAACATTTCGCCGTCAGATGCTGTGTATATTTATCTAAACAAGTCATGTGCAAATTATATTTGAATATATGGTCCCAGTTTCAGTTTGAAAGGATATATTTTTTTAATTATCTGTCGGGTATTAATGAAACACATTCAACTAAACATAATGATATAACAAAAAAATAAACATTGAAAAAATATGTAAGTATTTTAAATAAGTGAAGATTCCGAAAATTAAATTTGAAGGATTGACAAAAGGTAAAAATTTGGATATAGAGAATTTTCGCACTATCAAAATCGTAACAATCACTCACAGAGATTTTTAATTTGAACCACGTTTGTATCAACCTATTTCTTTAAGTATTACATAGATTTAATAAAAATGACAACTTTAAAAAAATGACTTTACACGTAGAAATTATTTATGAAATCAAAATAACTTTTACAAATTGCTTATGTTCGTAATTATGAATCAAGGTTTCACAATTCTTAGAATCTTAAAAGCTTAGGTTTTTTAAAGCTATTGGCAATGCCATCATCCAGCCTTGGTCGTTTACAAGGTCTGGTAGCGGTTACACTTGAAGCGGTCATACAATTGTGCTGCAAAAGAAAACGTTCTATTCATAGTTATACATAATTAAATGTACCCTTAATCGAAGTTATAGTGAGTTTTTTTTTTAAATGAGGTAATTGATTTTTATTCTCTCATGTATATATGTAAAGAAGTCAATTTGATTTTTTCTCAAAGTGTTAGTACATTTAAGTTATTAAGAACATTTATTTAAAACCTTATTAGTTTAGGTTTCTTAAAGCTACTAACAATGCAATCATCCAGCCTTGGTCGTTTAAAGGGTCTGGTAGTGGGGCAGTTCTTGAAAAAGTTAAAAGTATTTCCAGCTGTGAAACCGAAGAGACTGTTGGACCGCTTGGTATCTTTCTTCGGAGGTTCTCCAGCAGCGCAGAACCTGCGCAGGTTAAGGGGATCACTCAGTCTGGAGACACGCTTGTATCTGCGCAGTCTGGTCCTCAGTACCTTGTCTCCCTTTATGACGTCAGCCCAGACAGGATCGACTTTAGAAGCCGCAGACAGAGACTTGTCATCGAGTTTCCTGTAACAAAAATTAAAATTATTAGAAAAGAGAAATTGGCAAATTATTTTAAAAATATATAACAGATAAATCAAATAGACCTTCTTAAGATCGATGATACATACCTGAATATGGTTGAAGCAATCTCGATTGGTAATCTAGATACCAAATCAACGCAGCCAGTGACGACACGAGAGGCTCCCATGACGCACAGCAAAGAATAAAACGTATCCATAGTTCGTAATATATAACACGATAGGTTGATATTAAACGAAAACTTTGGTTTGTTTTTATAAATTTTATGAAAAATACCCTTTGGTACCTGGATTTTTAGGTACCGTGTCGCAAACGCCTTTACCGTTAGATATATTATTTAGGTATATAAACAAAAGTTACATTATAAAATATATTATTTTGTATAAATCAAAAGGGATGAACATCAACACCAGTGATCTCATTTAAAGTTGTTTTTTTATTTGTTTTTTATTATTTATTTTTTTTACTGATTCAAGGATTTTTTTCAAATTTACTTACTATCTTCGTATTTTTTTCCTTTGTAATAAAAAAAAACATGTATGAAAGATTTTCGAATGGTGTTTTGGTGTTTTATTTTTATTTACAAACAAAATAATATTAAAAGGTTTCATTTAAAAAAAACAGTAATGAATACAATAATATTATAAACGTTATCAGTGGAAATTTCTTGATTCTACGATGAATTGCATACAAAAAAAAACAGACAGCAGATGAATATCAGTAATAAATAATAAATAAACGTATCCAAATATAACATATGACGCTTAGGTTACATTCTTCACTGGTCGTTTTAGATTCTCAGAAACGTGATATTAGAGAGCTTTCTTAGCTTAGTGTAGGCCACTCAAAACTTTATGTGAACTTTTGGATTAAAGGCTTACGTTTTACAAAATAAGCATAAGGGCGGAAGATATAGATGGAAGATGAACTTGAATAAAAATATTTTTATAGCTTTCATTTCTCGCAAATTTAATAGTTAGATTCGGAGCAGAAAATTTAAATTCAGTTCTATAAAAATAGTAGGGCGAACATAAAGCGAAAATTAAGTTATAAAATGTTATCAAGACTTGTAGACGCATACATTGCTCATATTTTTAACCAATTTTACACTTTTAACATTATTTCAAAAATCATGCTTGTATTGTGTTAAGTATAATAAAAAATCATATGCGTTATTCGAGTAATTATCTGGGTCACTTTTATTTAATATTAAAGGGTCATATTAAAAACGCCCGATGTATGTTGTTAGTCTGAACATCTCAGGACTTGCCGTCTGGCACTGGTTGAATTAACTGATTACTTTATTCAACCAGTGCCACTCTTATGTAACGTTCACCATTCTGTATTTTAAAACTTCTGTAAAGCAACATAAAGCAAAGATCAAGTAACAAGATGATATTAAGGCTCGTTTAGGCATAAATTGCTCATATTTTAAAGCAATTTTACGCTGTTATAGTTTTTATTTAATCTGATATAGTATTTTGTATGATAAGACTGCCGAAGAACAACCGAGGGATAAAAGAAGTCCGAACACCTAAGGGTTTACTGTCTGGCTTAAGTAATTACTTTATTATACTCATATGTAAAGTTGTCCGCCTCCGTAGTGTAATGGTCAGCACGTACGGCTACGGTTCTGGAGGTCCCAGGTTCGATTACCAGGGGGGTCAAATAAATATAAGTGATTTTTTCACTGTAATATTTATTCAATATTACCCTGGACTGGTACCTAAAGCGGAGGGCTGATCACCTTTCCTTCATGTGTAAACGATCAAGATAATACTGCGTTCGTATGACGCAGTGCCCTATGCACTGCGTCATACGAATAATACGATAAGGTTTTTATTATTATTATTATATGTAAAGTTAAAAATTCTACCAATTATAGAACATCCGAACATTATAGTTTCTGCTTAATAAAAAGCTTCTTTACATCTCACCAATAGATGTCTCTAGTGAAGTTCTAGTGATTCATGAACAAGGTTTCTAAATTGGTTCAAATATATAGAACTTCCAAGAATTTGAGTAGTGTGGTTGTCAATAATGGGTAGAATTGGTGAATGTTACACGTGTGTAAAGTGATCACTTAAACCAGCCTATGACGGTCGTAAGCCCCGTAAATGCCCAGACTTCCATATTCTTCTTCATCTTTGATGAGATGTCAAAAAATAATAGAACATCCGTGTATCGTTAATTTTTAAAGTAGTATATATGCAATATTGTACGATTCTTTCCGTGTGTTTCACATATAATACATATATTCACAAACGTTGCTGTCACAAGCACCCTAATAATATTCGTCATATGAGCAAAGGGGATATGTTATCTCTGAAACATAAATGATATTTCAATCTGTCGAACAAACTCAATGTTCTTATACATGATTTCCTTAGTTAGAGGAACAGTCTGCAGTATTTGAAATGATAGCTTGCGTAAAGCCACAGTAAATCAGTGACCGATTTACAAGTATTATAAGATACCTGTACAGAAATCAGTACATTGTGTATTTAGCCAAACTTTGCATTTAATATGTTAATAACTCATTTAGTGCGTATTTTCATAGTTTTGTGGATCCAAATAATTGTGGAAAATAATAAAAAAAAATTATCACCTGGCATTGAATAAACTCAACCTAGCACAATATGATGATAATTAAAATATGACGTAACTAAAAGTATAAATTTAAAGTGAATTTTTGATTTTCAAGATGCATTGTGACAACTGAAATTAAATTTTATTTATTTATGGCATTTCTGCCTTTTACAAAAAATAAAATAGAAACTAATGATAGATTACATAGAAAATAATAATATATAATAAAAATCAACATAACGGAAAAAGAAAAAAATAAGTACAAGTGAAAAAAGATATTAATAAATTGGTACAAATAATAAAAGCCAATAATCAACGTAAAATAAAGATTATGTTTTAAATTTTCACTTAAAGCGGTCACACAATTGTACTGCAAAAGAAAACTGTTTATTCATAGTTTTAAATAATTAAATGTACCCTCAATCGAAGTTATAGTGAGTTTTTGAGAGTGAGGTAATTGATTTTTATTCTTTCTTGTACATATGTAAAGTCAATTTGATTTTTTTCAAAGTTTTAGTACATTTAAGTTATTAAGTACATTTATTTAAAACCTTATTAGTTTAGGTTTCTTAAAGCTACTAACAATGCAATCATCCAGCCTTGGTCGTTTAAAGGGTCTGGTAGTGGGGCAGTTCTTGGAAAAGTTAAAAGTATTTCCAGCTGTGAAATCGAAGAGACTGTTGGACCGCTTGGTATCTTTCTTCGGAGGTTCTCCAGCAGCGCAGAACCTGCGCAGGTTAAGAGGATCACTCAGTCTGGAGATACGCTTGTATCTGCGCAGTCTGGTCCTCAGCACCTTGTCTCCCTTTATGACGTCAGCCCAGACAGGATCGACTTTAGAAGCCGCAGATAGAGACTTGTCATCGAGTTTCCTGTAACAAAAATAATAATTATTTGAAAAGAGAAATTGGCAAATTATTTTTAAAATATATTACAGATAAATCAAATAGACCTTCTTAAGATCGATGATACATACCTGAATATGGTTGAAGCAATCTCGATTGGTAATCTAGATACCAAATCAACGCAGCCAGTGACGACACGAGAGGCTCCCATGACGCACAGCAAAGAATAAAACGTATCCATAGTTCGTAATATATAACACAATACGTTGATATTAAACGAAAACTTTGGTTTGTTTTTTTTTTATAAATTTTATGAAAAATACGCTTTGGTGTCTGGATTTTTAGGTACCGTGTCACAAACGCCTATACCGTTTTAAGGTATACAAACAAAAGTTTCAATAAAATATTTATTATTTTGTATGAATCTAAAGGAATGAATATTTAAAACACAAGTGAAGTAATTGTAGGTTGATGTATTTTTTTTATTAAATGAATATATTTTTGAACAATAATTATTAAAAAAAAAAACAAGTATGAAAGATGTATGATCCGATCCATAAAAAAAAAGGAAAAAAATATGCAGGGTCAACAATTGAAAAATCTGTTGTTTTGGTTTTTATATGAAATTCAATGCATGATTTACAAATATTTGTAACTAGAAATGTCGATTTTATTTATGACACTTTTGAACCACGGATTCTACATCAGTGTTCCGCAAACTTTTTATATTCAGAGGTGCATATTTACCATAATTTGCGAAATGTAAGCCCACGTAACTGAGCATAGGCTATCAAAATTTGGAACAATTGTGTTATTTTCACAAAACGAGACTTTTCTCCTCGGTACACTAACTAATCACCACGTACATCAGTGTGCCGCGGCACACTCTTTTCAGAACAATGTTCTAGATGATAATTTATCCAAAAAGGTAGTAAATTTGCAGTTCGGGATATATGTATGTAGTTTGTAACAAAATAAACATTTATTTTATCTATTCAAATAGGGGATGCTTTACGACATTGATAGATATCGTTTGCTCTGCTGATAACATTATCACAGCTCTTTAGCCTCGACCACCCCTATTCCAATCTCACTACCTACTTCTAGCCTCCACACGCGGGAAGGGGATTTTCACCCTACATGCTTTGTTTTACTGCCAAGTAAGCTGTTTGGCATTCTCAGCTTTGTAAGGGAAACGCGGTCGAGTGTTCGGCTGTGAGAATACAATGTAATATATTAAAAAAGGAAAGCTTGTCATCAAAATAATTAAAAGAGGAGTTAACAATATTTTTTCAATACTTTATTCAAATAATTTTTTCACTTATCCAGAGAGTGCTTATAAATCAAAAGATAGAGAGATAACAAGATAAGTTATTTTTTGGTTGGAACTAAACTAATTACTTACTCATCATCAATGTTTGGTTTACAGACGAAATATGATCTCCATAGCTTTCAACCTTTCAAAATTTAAGCCTCAAATTTTTATATTGAGTCAAATAATGATTCTTTTCCTAAAATAATCGTTCTCATTCTCAAATACATTTTTAAAATATAAAAGTAGATTTATTTAGGTTTTCAATGTATTTTTTTTTCATTTTAGTTTATTATTTCTACTGCTACCGTCATGCCGTTTCTTTACGGAGGTAGACATAGAGAATTAAACTCCATACTTGTCAGCGTCTACGTCCAAATGACTCTGAAATCTAGCTACGGCTTATGCAACACCGCTTATCATGACCCTACTCAGGCTTCAACTTTTAAGTTTCATAGCCTTTGCCTACTCGTGAGTGGATTTACACTTTATGTTTAAAGTTACTATAATTTTATGTAATTCATGAGTGAACATTCCAGGCAAAATTACTCGCTTGTTTCTTATTTTACACATTGCGTATTATTTATAGTTCTCAGATTAATTTTTTAATGGTAATATTTAAAATGGAATTGAACTTGATCGATAGAGTGAACTCTTTTGAACATACAATGTACAAAAAACATACAACACAAAATATTAAAATGCGTTAACGTTATGAATATTATACAAAAGTGAATATTTCAAATATCATAAAAAAAAATATGCGATACTTCAGATACAAGCAATGATGGGAAATGGGTCAAATTCATTATTGTTTATTAGACGATAGCTTGAAATTTCGAAGTGAAACAAAATAAAGACTATTAAAAATAGGATATAAATACTCTTTAAAAAAATATAATATGAATCAAATAAAAATATTAGAATGTACTTACCACTAACGATGCCCGATTTCAGTATTAAACCCTGCTCTGAAGATTATATAAAGGATTAGACTTAAGACTTTAGGTAGACACCTTAAAGGTTATACCAGTTAACAAAATGTGACATATGAACGTACATTATATAACGCACTAATACAAAGATAAACGTATTATCCATGCACACTAGGCATACATAACTTATGTTTATACACACACTTAAATATAGATAAGATGATATACAGAGTAGGAATATAAATGAAATTTTAGTTATTTGAAGACGATTCCATTTAACAAATGAATACGATAATTTCTCAGTAAAATAATCTGACAAGCGAATCACGGAAACGAGAAATTTCTTTGAATTAAATAAAAGCTGGTTTTGATTTAAATTTTACCTCGTACCAATTTTCCTTTAAATCAATTATGACACGAGTTACGGTGTATTTGGCATCATAATAAAATATTAATCATAACGATTGTGATTCTGAACGTGTACAAATACGTGTCACAATGTATTCTAAGAAAAAGTAATATTCATTGAGTAAAATTTTAAGATATTTTTATTTTTAGACATTGCCATCGAATCAATTGATGAAACTAAAATTAATTTTAAAATAAAAGATTTTCCTTCCTTTCTAGTGAAAGTGTAGTTTGTAGAAGATATTTTATATTTTCTTCATAATTTTCAAAGATTTTTATTATGTACCTACATAAATATTAATAACTGAAAAAATAAATTTTGTAGAGATTTTAATATAGAACCATAAAACATAAAATAATTTATGGTTAGATGTCACAAAATTTACTTCTGAAATCTTGTTAAATTAAATGTTGGCATACAAAGACTTAAAATGAAAATTAATACTTCAATGAAATTATATTGTAAGGAAGCATTTTGTAACTTCGATTTTCGTGATATTCTAAATCATTCATTTTCAATATTCGTTATGGAGTATTATTCAATAATAAAAAAGTGAAGAAAAATATTTTGAGGGATGTTATTACTGTAAAAGATTCACTGATATTTTTTTTCCACCAGATTACTAACCCTAGGGATGATATATCAATATATAATATATGAATTTATAATCAAGTGATGTTAATATGAAAAAAATAATGTTTATTTAGATTTTCTTCCCTAAAAAATATATGGGAACCGGGAACAAGAACAACAAAAATATTATTCTGTCAACTTGTATCTTCACCCCATAGTACATAGGGTACTGTATCGTATGGACGCAGTGTCACATTGATTGTTAGTATTGTACCAGCGCATATTGATAATAAATAAGTATGAGAGTAATAAATCACTTATATTTATTTTGTTTCCTATTCAAACCGAACCCGGGACCTCTAGTATATTATAAAAATGCGTTTACCACTCCACTATGCAGACTTAGTTAGTGTAATAATCATTTGTTGATGTAATAAAATAGCTAATAGTCTTACTTAAAACATTCATATGTTTGTTTTGTACAAATATTATTCAATTTATATTTTTTAAACTGAATAAACATGCTTAAAAGTAAATAAATAACATTTAACTGTTTTCCCTATATCACTGAAGTTCCGTTTATTACAAACGTTGTTCGTGGTTTTTCATTCATAATAAAAACAAGTATAAAGCTCATTCAAACATTTGTACGTATCAACATGGTTCGAAATTTAAAGGACTTTACGAACGAGTTTATTTATAAAATCCCTTAAATAAATGTACATACGGGCAAGTTTTGGCATAAAATTAATTTGCAACAACATTTTATTACCAACCTCCAGTTGCCCTTTGCCGAACTGAATTCCAAAAATGTTACAAAACATGGACTGAAATTTTAAATGATAAAAAATTCTTTGTGAGCCGATATTTGTATTGTACTTAAGGCTTTGAAGGTTTCTACGGAAATAGTTTGTCCATTCTTTGGGATCAGTACTGCCTTTTGCAAGAATTCAGTTATAGAAAAAAAAACTTTCGAAAAAAAAATCATTCAATCATTTGTCTCAAATTATAAAACAGTAATAAATAAAAATAAAATATTTTAATAACAGTTATTTTAAACTGAACGCCATTTTACATTTTTTGCAAAGCCGAGAGACTTTTTCGTAAAAACAATTAAAATTTCCCGTTTTCACACATTTCCCCCTTTTTACATAGGTATTGGAGTATATCAAATACGTCAGTATTATAAGGCCAAGATCTCAATCGTTCAAATAAGAATGCGCAGAAATGTGCCAGGGCTCGACGTGTCTTTACGCTTGATTTTTTTTCAGAATTTTTATTGGATACTTTTTTTGTTTTTAAGAACATGAAAAAATGTTTTAATATATTTTTTTTATTCTTTACTTTTAAATAAGTCTTTTCTTTTCAAAACCATATAGTTATTTCGAAGATAAAATATTTTTTTCAATGCAAAATCGATGTTAATAAAAAAATTAGTTACGTAAAATCTTACGTGGATTTAGAGAAAATAAAGTACCGATTTAAAAAAAAACTTGGCATTTACGTAAATGTGTGTTTTATTTTCAATCAAGATTCATCGAAAGAAAATTGGAAATGATAATTGAATTACAAATATGTTTGAAAATATCAGTGTGGCAACATATATTTTTCATATCACGTAAAAAAATTCTTATCCAGGAACCAAACACGGGTTCGATTCCTGGATTACAACTTTTTAATGTTGTATAAAAGCGTCGCTAAACAATGCTACGGCACCTGTCATATAAAAAAATCATTTTTCTTTTGTTTTTTGTCTGTGTTTTTACTGAGTTTTTTTTTTAAAAATTGGTATTAAAATAAATAGTACTGGCCTGTAAAAAGCTTCTTTTGGTTATGTGAAAGCGTTCATTTATCAGTTAATAAAGTAAAGTACACAAACTACTATTTTTTATCCGTTCAACATTTACATTACATTTCACCTATTATGTGATATTCTGCAAATCACTCACTAAGTCCATTGTGCACATTCAATTCCACCCGTTTTATGCAGTCGAAGTTAATAAGTGTAACACACCCATTTTCACGTACTTCGATGTTAATTTTCATCTAAATATATGTCCACGGGTACATTGGCGTGTAGGTATTAATGTAGTAGATGAAGCCAATTTGCAATAGATAGTCATTTAAGCCAACGTTCGAACAAACGCGTTAGTCTGCTAGTAAATACATGCCAAATGAACGGAATCCAATCAAATCACCCATCCAAAATTAACTCACGCAGTGTGCATTTGAACAAAAAATTAGTTTCCCAAAAATAAAGGGTAGAAAAGATAAATTCATTGGGAGAGTATTTAATTTATTGTTACAGCTTAGAAGCACGAAAATTCATTAACCAAAATCAAGAAAGTAATGTCGGTTCAATAAAGCATTTTTACTAATTTAGATACTACGAGGTTTTCATATATTTCCTATTAGCTGTATTCAGTCTTGTTAGATAGAAAACAACGAAAAAAGATAGCACCCTTTTGTTAAATATACTTTTAATTTCACAATGCTTCGGAAACATTGATTTTTTTATATTTAATTTTAAAAATAATACGATCGAATACATTGAAAATGTTAAGTAAAAGCAGCTGTTAAAAAATATGCTGTCCATCATGAGCAGTGTTAAGTTTTCCGCTCATTGCTATTACGGTCAACAGGTGACGCTGCCATTATGAACATTTAAAAAAATCTTTCATTGATAAAAACATAAACAACTTGTAAAATACGCTCACATTAAAAAAAAAACAACGTGGTGTCCAAATTTCAAAGATATTGGTGCATAATTTAAGGAGAATTAATACTTTGAACTATCACGTTGCATGTACGCCTATCTTTTTTTTACAAATCTGGGTTTTCTCCAAATAGGAAATATTTTTACATTTTGACATATAAACATAGACGAGAAATACGACAATTTGTGTGACGATTAACAGGGCTGGTATAGGTTGGTTTAGTGATCACTTTATACACTTGTTACATTCACCATTCTGCCCATGATTGACAACCACACCACTCAAATTTGTAGAACTCGTACATATGTAAAATTAACCAGCTGCCTGACATATGTAAAATAGAACCCATTCGAGGATCCAAAATAAATGATCTGAAAAGATACTTTATGGAAAAATATATATGTAGTGATTAGTCATTTTTTATTATTTTGTTTTTACCTTATGTTTTTTATATTTTCTCAATTGATTTTTTTTAAGTATGCTTTTTACCCTATGTTTTTCTCTTTTATTATTTTCAAATATGCTTATTTTGCCTATTTATTATACCTGTTTATTGTTTTTATATTTTGCCATATATTAGTTTTGGTTATTTAAAAATATGTTTTTTTTTACTTCATTATTTGTGTTCCAGTCTTGTTAACCTTAATCCCATGTCCCAAAATGACGAATAGAAATTACTCATCGGGAATATTATATGTTTATATGACTTATGTATGTAATATGTTTTGAAAAAAAAAAATTACATATATCATAAATCTCGTGTCGTTTCATATTTGAGTTCGCAGCTGCATCTGTGTTTGATTTGAGTTAGATTTTATTTAGCAGAAACCCTTTTATTTAAATGTATGCAAGATCCTACCCAAATTATTTTACATACTAGGAGATACAGAAAACATGGTCTTCATTTTTATTAATTTAGCTTTTATATCTACAATTCATCAACATCCTCAATTTCCTGTCTAACGTGGCAGTAATGTCCATCAGCCTAAGCCTTTTCTGTTAAATACATATTTCTGTACAAGTATCTAGAGTGCAGGACTGATTACCTTGCCTTAGCGTAATTAATGATCAGTTCATTTCCATCCAATAACGTATACTTTGCAATATCGGGTGTAAAACGAGAGGGGTGAGAAAAAAGTTTGAAACTTATTTTTTGAGAGTTTCATCATTTATTTGATTTATATACGTATGAATTGAATATGATATCTCTGCATAAAACCTACTAATTTTAAATATTATGCGATTAGCGAAGATTGATCACAATTTCATGTATACTTAGAGTTAAGGCTTCACATATCAAAGAAATAGTGAAAGAATCTTTGCTTTAAAAAAAGCTTTCCTCGTCGTACAATAGATGTCTGTAGTGAACTCGTGCATACTATGTTACAAGTTTCAAGAATTTTAGTAGTGTGGTTGTCAACTATGGGCAGAATTGGTGAATGTTGCACGTGTGTAAAATGATCACTTAAACCAGCCTTTAACGGTCAGCCCTGTCAATGCCAAAACTTCCTTCCATTTCCTTTTTATCTTTATTGAGATGTCAAAAATAATGTCAAAGAAATAAGTTGAGTGAAAAATAACAACTATTTAGTTTTTTCCACATATATTTTATTTGACTAGTGAACGGGTTTCGTCGTTACCGACATCATAGACTGGTAGAAGGCTAGACAAAATTATATGTTATATACACAACATGGTAGGGGTCGCAAACCATGATTTTATATATTTTCATATCTCAAAAAATTAATTAAATTGTTTAAATATATAATAAAAACTAACATTAGGTTTTGCTTAAAATTTCTTTTTAATGATTTTATTTTAGAAATTGTTTTTGATGTTAAGTTAAATAATAAATGGGTAAAAAAAAGTTAACAACGCATAACGAATAATATTGGTTATTAATTGATTACTTTGTAAGTGTAACGTTGATTCCCCTATGTAGATCAATTGGTAGAACAGCCGACGTAATCTACGGATATCTCAACTCCGCATCCGGAAGTGAACAGTTACCTACTTTTTTGTTGGGTAACATACCTACTACGCTACCACTGCATCAATCCAATCAATGCTTTGAAAAGCCTTATTACCACAGCGGGCAATGCTCTATCTGAAATTCTGATTGTCCTCTCAAACGCTGATTGCCACTCCTTGTATCCAATTATAGCTCCTATTGAAGTAATTACCAAAGACAATTATGGCCTGTGACGTCTTTGGGCCTTCCGTCTGTTTCAAGCCATGAAGGGGCGGGTATTTGCAATCGCGTCCCGTCGGCAGTAAAGATGAAATTCCTTGGAAAAATGAGACAATTATAAATGGGATACCTTTTTCATTCAACAATTCGAAAAAAAAATCTATTAAAATATTTTATATTAATTTTCAATTCTAAAATATTCTACTCTTCTCTTCAAAGGTACTTTTAATATTTCAATATTGTTGAAAAGGTCGAAGACACTCAAAATATTTCGAAGTTTTACAAAGACCGCTGATAAAAAAATAAAACTTTTTTTTTTAACATTATTCTTATAATAATTTTTTTTTTAACATTTATTGAATCGGCATTGAATTTGTGGAATGACATGTTGATTATTTAAAAAAAAATAAACATAAACACTTGTATAATACCACTTAATGAGTTTTATTTCAATACACACGACTAGTTTCGAAAACTGCTGATGTTTTCATCTCCTGGTGAATATTTAGGTATAGAAAGAATTTGATAGGGTAATAAATAGAAGGAGGGGGGGTTAAGGAATATAGGTAGTTTTTTTCTCTTTATTCATCCCCAATACCAATTGGGGATGATTGTGCACCAGCACAAGGCACCGCATAGCTAACTAACTGAATAACTACTGTCCATCCCCCAAATGCACAGATTCCATGATTCACTGTCAATTTGATGATTTGATAATAAGTTTTAAACTTTCTGTCAGCCTATGAAAACGTTTTATTTTTAATAATCATCTTTTATCGATATTTACCTATACCCGTTAAATATATTTAATTAAATTAAATCACGTCTCTGACTTTGAAACCTAAAAATTAAAGGCCTTTAATATACACTTAAGCATGTTTTGGTCGACAAAAAACTTTTTTTCAATTGTCTGCTACTATATTAACCTATTTTTACCCAACATAAATTCAGTAAATTTTATTCACATATCTGAAGCTTGGGGTAAATTTATTTTTACTGAGAAAGCAATTAACTTTTTCATATTTTTCATACAGGGTTTTTATCCTCCCACCAGAATGAATAAATAATTTCGAATTTGTCATGGTATTTTTTTACGTTTATAGCAAATTTTGTACTTTTTAAACATGGTCAAAGGGGAAATTAAAGATAATTATTGTGAAAAAATTATGTTTCTTTTGCTTGCACAATACTATATTCACTGCTTTTATTACCAAATTATGGATAAGTCGTCTTCATTATTGAAATTTATTTGTTTTATCAGTTAAAAGAGAAATTAAGGGTAATAACTCTGTAAAATTGCTATTTCTTTTGCTTGCACAATACTAATTTCACTGCCATTACAACCAAATTTGTGGGCTTGTTGTCTTCATTACTGAAATTTATTAGTCTTGTCTGTTAAATAGAAATTAAACATAAGAAATCTAAAAATCATATTTATTTTGCTTGCACCATACAAATTTCACTGCTTTTACAACCTTTTGTGAGCTTGTTGTCTTCATTATCGAAATTTAAAAGTTTTATCTGTTAAAGGAAATGAGCAAATCAGAATTAATGCTTTCAATTTTTTTTCATACCTCTACTATATGAGCCTTTATCGTTTTAAAGACAATCCATGTGTTTTATAGGAAACGTTGTTTATTTCCATACAACATTTTGAGTGTGTCCAAATACTTATTCACAAAATCTGGATTATCTCCAATTACAGGAGTTATCTTCATATTATTTTTTGACATCTCATCAAAGATGAAGAAGAATATGGAAGTCTGGCCATTTACGGGGCTGACGACCGTCATAGGCTGGTTTAAGTGATCACTTTACACACGTGTAACATTCAACAATTCTACCCATTATTGACAACCACACTACTCAAATTCTTGGAAGTTCTATATATATGAACCAATTTAGAAACCTTGTTGAATGAATGGATTCACAACTGGTATAAATAATCCGAAAATATCTGCGTTCCGCAACGAAGCCAAAAGTCACAATTTAGTTTTAATTCTATTTTTAATTCCGGATAAATCTTTTTTAATAGCATTAAAAAAATAATCCAATTTCACCCATATTTACAACATACCACAAAGATAGCTTCGTATATGTAGAACTCGACGCAATCAAAGAGTCCATTTAAACCCTTCCTACTTTTCCAATATGAGAATCGTTTGAATCACAGTAAACGCTGGTTGATCGGCTCCGGTTAAGGTTTTTTTTTAACTTTTAAATATATTTTTTTATGAACCAAAATACTATAAAATGTAGTAAATTTGGCCCTATATTGTATTTTTTGTCACGAAACTAATAGAATATTGATAGTTATTATTTATAAAAGTATTCAATACAATTTTGACAATATGTTAGGGATGTGTGCAATAATTATGTGAAATAATTTTCGATCCATTTTATGTTTTATTTTTATTTTTATCTTTTAAAAAGTTGAAATGTTACTAAAATTGAAGTTTTATAAATACTTAAAAAGACACGAGAAAAACAAAATACACTATTCCAATTTTATTTCGCCAAAAAAAATGGGTAAAACAGTGATATTATTAAAAAATATACATTTTTACGTGCCAAAGGTAAATCAATAATACATGAATTGCAAAACTAAAAAAATGTGTTAGTGATGTTAAATAAAAAAACAATACAATTTTTGATAATGCATCACATAATTGTAAAACCTAAAATACTTAAATAAAAAAATTAAATGAACGTATTTTAACTGTGAACCCACATTGCGACACAGTACCTTACGGCTACTTTATTTCAGCGCTCGGTCTGCTGACGATTAAAACCGGTGCCCTTTGACAATTAATTTCCTTAAATAATTGAAAAATCCATAGTGAATCAAAATATAATTTTCTGGGTGATAAATGTTTTTAAAAAAGTATTTTATATTAGATTTTATTATGTTCATTTTACTAGGATCAAAAGTTCCTAACACTACCATGTGAATACAACCTGATTTATGAGTTATTTAAACGAACATCATATTTTTTTAATAAACAACTTTTTAAATTAGTATCTTTATGATAAAACACGAATTTAGTTAAATAAAAATTATTATTTACATTTTTCATCTCTATTCAAATCTAATATTACTGCAGCGATTTTTTTTATTGTGTAAAAAAAAGCTTTCGTCAACTTTTTTCTTTTTAAAAGTATCGCGAATGAATAATGTTGTAAATAAAAATCCAAGGTGTATTAAAATCAATGAAATTCTTCGTCATCATAAAAAAAAGTTTTTATGAATAAAAACGAAATATAATTTTTTTCACCCGACTTTTTAAAAGGAAGACCTATTATTTTAAAGGCCAATGGTAAAGCACTTAGTCAAATGAGAAAGGTGGGTACAAATTTAGAGTTTGATATAAAAGGGTGGAGTAAAGTCAATTACTCGTTTAACCTCGTACATTCGAAGAGTTTTCTACTAAAATTAAACTAACTCACTTTTGTTTCTTCGAACTGTTGAGTTTTAATAGAGCATTTTACCTAGTTTGCAGAAGTTCAAGTAAAGTGATTATAATGAAATTAACAAATGTAAAAAAAAATAACCTAATTCAATAAATTGTATACTATTGAATTTTTTTCTCCTTTCACAATACCAACTTTAAAAAAAAATTATTTACCAGTTTTAGCATATATTTAAAAAATATTAATTTACAATGTCCTTGTAAAAATATTTTTAGCGTGCAAATACTTGGTTTTCATTAGTTTTTTTTCCAATCAGGAGCTATTTTTTTAAAGTAATATTTAATATTTTAACTCCTAAATGGATAAAATCCAGATTTATGAAGTCCAAGTATTTGGAAACACTTAAATTGTGGTGAATGAAAATAGCTAGTCAAAATAATAAGCTGAATAAAAAAATCATGTTTTCAGGCGTGTCCCGGTATGTAAAAATAATTAAAAATAATGAGTTCGGATCTTTTCAAAAGAAGTTAAAAGCTTACTCAATCCATCAAAGATGGCTGCTGTGAACTCATACGTACTGTGTCGTGAGATATATGATATAACTAGGAGTTTAAAAAAAATGTAGTGTGGTTGTCAATGGCTGTTGTATGTATGTAAAGTAATCACTTACCAGTCTATAATAAGTGACACACCTTGTAAATACCCAGACTTACAAATTCTTATTCATCTACATATGTTGATATGTTAAAAAAATGTAATCTCACTTCAAAAAATGTTTGTTCTGTTACTTTTTAGATTACCGAATTGCGATCGTTACATTTTGTAAAATAATATTTCCTCCTAGTTTTTTATGTCAAATTATCAGAAATATATATCAAGAGGTATACGCAAATACGTTAGCAAATTTCACCACTGTTACCCGCGATTAATTTAAAGTGATCAAATGCAAAAATTATGTTTCGCAACGACTTTTTTCAAAGAAGTTGTTATTTTATTTTATTGCCCATAGCTACACAAATCTCACGTGTTCTCGTCTGTATTTTCTTATATCCTAAAAATCAATCATTCAATCGTTATACTTCTCTCTTTAATAAGTGAGCTTTTATTTATTTTTATTATATTTCCTTCTCCTTTTTACATATTACAATGCATAGGGGTATAATTATTACTGACTAGTTTACAAAGACTGTTAGTGAAAATTGCTTAAATAAGCTTTTTTCATTTTAGCTGCGCCTCTACTTTTCAAAAGCAAATGAAAATGTTCCATGTTTCTAAACAAAAGACGTACTTCAACTGTTCTGCTTTGTGTTCTTTTAATTTCTTCATTGTCAGAGAAACAAACGAAAACATTTTAGTTCTCTTTCATAATTATCATTTAATTACATAATAAATATCAAAGTTATAGCACAGATTGTGGAAAAATTATAACAGTATAATTATTATGTTAATTACTAAAACGTATTATAACTTCGTTTTGGTGAAAATTACTCTTATATTCAGCAACCATATTTTTTTTTGTGTAATATCTTAAGGGAAGTTTCAAACGATTGTTGAACACTTGTGATTTTTTGTTTTTTTGTTTTTGTCTTTTAATTTACTTGTAGATAGTGTATGTTTGTATACGTCCATATGTGTCAGTAAGAGTGTTGAGTAAATGTACTGTGTGTGAGTAAATATGAAATGTGAAACAGGCTAAGATTGTGTGCAAAGATATATTGGTTTGGGGTTTTCTTCTCTCTGTCTGACGGTTAGTTAGTTAGAAAATTAGGAAAAAGATACAAAGATCCCAATGAAAATTTATTGGAAGTGACTAAAGTCCTTAAATTTGTGTTGGAAAAAGATTATACTTTGTACTCCAATTTAATATTAAAAAAGCTAAACACTCTCCTTTTAATTCATCGTTCACTTCGTTTGTGAACGAAGAATAATAAAGAGAGGTTATATTACCATACCACAAAGTACAATGCTTTTAATATACAAAATATATTAATAAGATGGTTCATTTAACAATCACTAACAGGAATTGTACAATATTTTTAGTACACAACATTACACATATTATACATATTGCAGTACAAATATTACCCAACAAAACGTTCCAACAAGGCGTGCCAAAAATAGCCCGACCTTTTTTTTCACATTTTAGTTTACTAAACTCATGAGATGCAATCAGTATTAAATACTAGCAAAATCTTTTGTTTATATTAAATCTACTCGCTTTAATTCAAAGCACAGCTTCTAATAACAGCTTTTAACATGCTTTTAGTACTACTAAGCGGCATATTCATGAAAATATGTATTTTTTCTTAGTTTCATAACGGAACGTAAATGTTCATTTTTTAATGAACTTATAATCAATGTAAATTTTTCGTACCCTTCTCTTTGGTTTTCTAAACTAAAATATTTAAATTGAAACGTAAATTAAGAACATATTTTAATAAAAATATATATATTTAAGTACATATATGGTATGAACATGCCTATATCTATGAATACTGTATTGAAGTGAAGCGCGAAGTTGGCAAAAGAAGGACGAAAGAAGACTGAATGCAGTCGAAATGCGATCTCTCAGACAAATGTGCGCAAAACGATATATGACTGATGTTCGAATGAAAGTGTAAGGAAAAAATGCAAGGCTGAGATAAGCATTATCGATGAAATTAAGAAATCTGTGAATGAAGAAATGTAAAACAAATTTATGAGGCGAATGTAATTGGTAAAAGAAACAGAGAAAGATTGATAAAAACATAGCATGATAAAGTATTTCAAATACTTGGGCGTGGTCAGGTCAGGGGTTGAAATGATCGGCGGGTATAAATGAGGAGATGCATGAATGTGAAAGAGGCAAAAATTGTTTGCAAAGACATATAGGTGTGGCGTTCTTTTCTCGCTGCCTATCCCTGCGGAGAAGTGACGTTATAGTTTATGTTATGTACAATACTAAGGTGGTAGAAGATGATCATTATATAATATGGAAGTCTGGGCATTTACGGGGCTGACGACAGTCATAGGCTGGTTTAAGTGATCACTTTACACACGTGTAACATTCACCAATTCTACCTATTATTGACAACCACACCACTCAAATTCTTGGAAGTTCTATTTATATGATCCAATTTCGAAACATGGTTCTTGAATCACTAGAACTTCACTAGAGACATCTGTTGGTGAGATAAAAAGAAGCTTTTTATTGAGCAGAAACTCTTTTATTAGTATGTGAGTTCCGAATCCTGGATTATCATTACTTGCATGAGAAACGCCTGAAAATACAAATTTCATTTTTAATATTTTAGCTTATAATGTGACCAATTAATTTATTTACAACATTTTCTTAATTTTTGATGAGATGTCAAAAAATAATATGAAAAAGTACTCCTATAATGAGAGATAATCCAGATTTGTGAACAAGTATGTGGACACACTCAAAATGTTTTAAACTCTAAACTTGTTTATTTACATATCATTTTATATATTAAAAAAATCATTTAAAATTATCAAGGATGCTTATTTAACGGTGTAATAAATGTCAACCATTATGATATTATATTTCATATTTATTCCATTGTTTAGGATAAGACAGACCAATATTTAGCAAGAGAGCAAAACGTTTTATCCAGCCGAACTTGTAAAATATGGAGGTTTTTAAAAGAATTCCACATCAGCAGTTGTAGATTATCAGCAAACACTCCGAATTCTTTATTCAGGAGAGAAATGTCCTTAAAATGCTGATGCCGGGATATACGCATCTTATATATTAAATAGGCCCATACAAGCATTTATTTCAGGCAGGATAACTGAGAACGTAATAAATGATTAAACGTTTTGTGCTTTTAAGCGCATAACTGCTATTTCGAGATATTTAACCGTGTAAGTGCTGAGATTTTTCTATTATGTGTGCTTAAATAGCTGAAGATGTGTACAACATCAACAATATTTTCTTCAAATACTGACCAATTTCAGGATTTATTAATGGTATTGTTGGAAGAAAATCAAATTACAAAAAAGTTGTAAACAAACTTTTAAAATAAGTGCAGTGTAAGAAAAAAACACAAAATTTTCATTCATAAAAATGTCTTAAGGTCGTTATTTATTATTTGAGCATTCACTTTGTGGTAAGACATGATAAAATTATAAACAAAAAGTATTTTTACCTCTTAGTATTATATTTAATACTCAAGTGGTAAAAAACAAGTATTTTTATTTATAATTTTATAATGTCTTAAGGTGGTATTATATTGACTCGCACTTGGAGTTGTCACTATGGATGCGTATACTCCGATTAGTAATTATTCTAATTTTATCGTCACTATCACTACTTTTTGTCAAGTGAGTGATAGTCACTACTTTGAGTATAACTAACATTTACGTACGATGTTTGAAAATCGCTTTAAACATCCCTTTTGAACGAATCATATACGACATTCTTAGGGCAAAAACTATGGATTTTACAAAAAAATGTGCTTCTATTTTTTAATAAAAGTTATCATTTCATATTTTAATATTTTCAATAATGTTATTGACAAATCAGAACTTTGTGAAACCTTTAATGTTTTCTTTAAAAAAAAAAACAAAAATATCACAATTATTTATAAATATATATATATATATATATATATATATATATATATATATATATATATATATATATATATATATATATATATATATATATATATATATATATATATATATATATATATATATATATATATATATATATATATATATATATATATATATATATATATATATATATATATATATATATATATATATATATATATATATATATATATATATATATATATATATATATATATATTTATATATATATATATATATATATATATATATATATATATATATATATATATATATATATATATATATATATATATATATATATTTATATATATATATATTTATATATATATATATATATATATATATATATATATATATAAATGTGTGTGTGTGGTTTATATACGTATGTTGTCTATGCTGAAGTTATCACCACTTTAAACCCTAATTTAGATCTTTATGCAATATGTCGCTTGCCTTATCTTTTAACTGATCCACATATCTGCTTCTGAGGTTTCTCCGCTTCCTCCGTTTCTCTTCTCTTCTATTTTCCTTCGTTAAGTAGTGATAAGGTTTTCCATAAGATACGTATTTTAAGTTTTCCTTTTCTATTTTCTATCGTTTCTTATAACAAGTACCTAATTCAAACAAAACATTATTACAAAAAAACTACGTTGTGTCGATTCCTTCAAAATTTATAACTAACCAACCTGAGCTTCAGCAATACATAGCTGAGTACAACTAGTTAGTAATTCATATTTTCAAAACATAAATAAAATAAAATAAAGCTAAAATTGAATCGGGAAACTCGGGAAAACTCTGTGAGGGCATATATGATGAAATAAAAAAATACATTATATATTTGATCATTCCATTAAAATTAAGGGTTGATGACAATCAAATTTAAATAATTGTATTTTGATTTCAAAATACAATACACACTTTTAAATATTCAGTCAAAACCTATTACAAAGTTATCTTGTCTGATTCACATTCATTGTCATAATACCTCAATGTAACTCGCGTCTACATTGGAAAAATATCCAATATCTCGATTTAACGCTGTGAAAATTTGATGGCTTTCCGTTGTAACGAAAACCTTCTGAGAATCTTCGACAGCGGTTTATCAAAAGAATGGACTTTATGGGGGGCTAACTTTCATCCCTCAGAGCCGAATTCCGTCTATAATGACTCGATCTGAGAGATGCAATGTGTTGAAGGGGGGTTCGGAGCATAACGATCTTTTTATCTGGATCTTTCCAGAAATCTTCCCATGCCCTGCGGCTTTTTGTAAAATTCTACTGATAACGTGTTTTGCGACGAATAATCGATAAACGCCCTATCGGGATATCCTCTGGATAATTTTGAAGCCATTCCCGACTAGATTCCAAATAGTGAGGTGATTATTTTTTTTCAAAATGCCTTACTTCTTACAACCTTTCGTAATATTATACTGTTTAAGCCTTAAAAAAACTTTTTTAATGCTGACTAAATACTGTGGCTTAAAATACTTAAAATGTGATTACACAATAGCCATCTATGTTGAAATAGAGAAAACTTATTATTTTTAAGCAAAGACTCTTTAAATGTGTAAACAAGGTCCAAATCTTTTATTAAATTCAGATACTTGAGCATAGCTAGAAAATATGATTATCAATATTTCATGTAGCTTATAACTTGTCCGCCTCCGTAGTGTAATGGTCAGGACGCTCGGTTACCGTAGTGGAGGTCCCAGGTTCGATTCCCGGGGGGGGGGTGGGCAAATAAATATAAATGTTTTTTTCACTATTAATATTTATTTCATATTACCCTAGACTGGTACCTGAAACGGAGGGTTGATCACCCTTCCTTCGCGTGTTGGCGATCAAGATAACTTTGCTTTTATATGATGCAGTGCCCTATGCACCATCGGGAGCAGATGAGGGTTTAAAAGAAAATTGATCAGTTATTTTATGTACAAAATTTTGAGTGTGTCTAAATGCTTATTCACAAATCTGGAGTTATAATTATTGAGTAGTGCAGTAGTAAATCATAGGCAGAATTTGTGAATGTAACACGTGCGTAAAGTGATCAGTTAACCAAGCCTATAATGGTTGTGAGCCCTGTAAATGCCCAAACTTCCATATTTTTCATCATTTATGTTGAGATGTCAAAAATGTAAAAATTAACTCCCAAGCGGAGATAATCTGGATTTGTTAACAAAATATTAACACGTATTATTTTCTTAAATTCTTGGAAGTTCTATATATTTAAACTTAATCACATTATAAGCTTAAATAATAAAAATGAAAATGATATTTTCTGGCGTTTCTCATGTATATGATTATAATCCAGGACCTCACATACTAATAAAAGAGTTTCTGCTCAATAAAAAGTTTTTTTTCATCTCACCAATAGATGTTTCTAGTGAAGTTTTAGTGATTCAAGAATAATGTTTCAAAAATTGGTTCAACTTCCAAGAATTTGAATAGTGTGGTTGTCAATAATGGGTAGAATTGTTGAACGTACACGTGTGTAAAGTGATCACTTAAACCAGCCTATGACGGTCGTCATCCCCGTAAATGCCCAGACTTCCATATTCTTCTTCATCTTTGATGAGATGTCAAAAAATAATATGAAAATAACTCCTGTAATTGGAAATAATCCAGATTTTGTGAACAAGTATTTGGACACACTCAAAATGTAAGTATTAAGACGTACTAAAGATATTGTAAATAATGTTGGTTTCCAAATTAATTGAAGACATCGTTAATAATTTACTCTCGTTGCCTCGTATAATCGGCCTAACGACGTGTAATGATGGTCATAATAACTGAATACCAAGCATCCTCATTCATTAAGTTATCTCTGCGTATGTTTAATAAATAGTAACCTTAAATTAGTTTTGGAAGGATGATCCGACAGAGAGTAAGGACAGATAGAATTATGTAAGTTCTTACTATTGAAAGTTCTTGAGTAAAGTTACTAACTTAGTTTAACTTATTATCAACGCCTTGATACCGACAAAAAAATACTCACGTACCACCCTAATCTCAAGTTGTGGAATAATGCCTTTATAACGCAGACTAATGCTCCTTTTTAGATTAAAATTTCACTGGCTAGATTGTGAATTCTTGACTCCACTCCGACAATTAGAACTCATACATAAATGATTATCTAAGAGCACACACTGTTTAGATTTTAGATTATGCCTACATATACAGGATGGCACAAAATAAATGACCCTATCGGAAGATGTGATTTTTTTTCAAATAGAGTCGTACGTCAATCATTTTGATATCGCTCACTCCTTTCAACAACGTCAAATAAAAAAAACTTGATTTTTCAAGAGATCGTTTTTAAAGATTAAGAATATAATAAAATGTATTAAAAATAAATATCAGGCCACTTATTGAACTTTTTACTGTGCAACAGATCCTTTAAGGTAAAACTTGAATATTTTTTCTCCATATGAAAAATACTTAGTTTATTTAATAAAATAATTAATCGATACCTTTTCTTAAAAATACGAGAACAACACTTTCTGCCATGTATCAGGTAAATATAAAGTTACAAATATGCCGCTTTTGCTGGGATATCTGGGCATTCCGAAAATATGCACAACTGAAATTTGACGATTTTTAATGTATGAAGTTGTTGAAAGGAGTGAGTGATATATGAACTAGATAGCTGCAGTATACAAACAAAATTGATAAAATGGGCACAAAACGTATCAACACTGGCGGTAGCCACTTGACGGATATTATTTTCCCACTTAACAAAAAAAAATATGGTTCAAATAAAGATTTTTATTACTCAAAATCATTTTTTTTTTATTATTAAAAAAAATATTCGAAAACAAAATTGGATGATTTATTTTGCGCCACCTTGAATCTATTCGTATACTACGACTGACTAGTTCACAAATGTCAAATATATTATTATTGACGTACAATCTCATTTGCAAAATTATGACATTTTCCTATAGAGTGATTAATTTTGTGCCACCCTGTATGTAGACTTATAAAGGCACGGTTCAAACCTGCAGGCTTCCTGAATGATAATTAGCTTAAATACGATACATACTTACCAACTCTAAAATATAGGGGTTACGTCTTATAGATAACACTATAGGTTGTAAAGGGTTATCACATTTGCCGAAAATCTTGCCTGGACATTTTTGATAAAAAATCAAATATCTCGTTTTCAGAACTCAGAATTTACTGTCGTTTAGGAGAAGGACGTCGATTAAATTTTTTTCTGGTTTGCAAGATTTTTCAGAACCCATTTTTTTTATCGGAGAGAGGAAGATTTTTGAACTGATTTGTTGGGAAATACACGGGTCTCTGTTTTCAAACTTTCAGGATAATTTCGAAATTGCTCTCAAATAATCATACTTTTAAATATATCAGAATGAATAATATTTACATATTGATATAAAGAATTTAAAAATCACATTTTTAACATCTTAACGTAAACGAAGAAGAAAATGGGATTCTGAATATTTACAGGGCTTATGACCTGTCCTAGGTTAACTGATCACATTATACACATGCAACATTCACCATTCTACCCATGATTACTAACCACACTACTCAAATTTTGACTGCTACATATATCTCAAAAAATAAGAAATTTAAACCCTTCTTTAGATTTTTATTTAACTTTGGCGTGTGTTTTTTTTATTTGTAAATATGACTTGGTATTAAATCTTTGAAGCAAAGAATTTGAGACACTAAAAAAACCCAAAGTTGAACAGATATTTTAATTAAATTTGTTACATATGATTTGTGAACTAACAAGTTGAAGACTGTTTGCTTCGCAAAGAGTATATGCGACGTGTCTAAATTATATTTATATGTATATATATATATATATATATATATATATATATATATATATATATATATATATATATATATATATATATATATATATATATATATATATATATATATATATATATATATATACAATATATATATAATATATATATATATATATATATATATATACATATATATATATATATATATATATATATATATATATATATATATATATATATATATATATATATATATATATATATTTATATATATATATATATATTTATATATATATATATATATATATATATATATGAACCGATTTCGAAACGTTGTTCTTGAATCTCTTGAACTTCACTAGAGACATCTATTGGTGAGATGAAAAGAAGCTTTTTATCGAGCAGAAGCTTTTTTAATTAGTATGTGATGTCCGAATACTGGATTATAATCCCATACATGAAAAACGCCAGAAAATATTTTGGCTTATAATTTGACCATTTAATTTATTTACAACATTGAGTGTGTCCAAATATATAGCGACATTTTAAGTGTGTCCAAATATTTGTTCACAAATCTGGATTTTCTCCAATTAAAGGAATTATTTTTCATTTAAATTTTTGAAATCTCATCAAAGATGAAAAGAATATTGAAATCTGGGTATTTACGGGAAAACGCCTTTGATGAGATTTCAAAAATTAACAAGAAAAATAACTCCTATAATTGGAGATAATCCAGATTTGTTAACAAGTATTTGGACATACTCGAAATGTTGCCATTTTTTTTTAGTCGGTACAAAGAACATCCCACTATGCATATGCAAGTATCAAGGTAAGTATAAGGCGGGATATTTTAATTCCACCATGCTTCAAAGAGTTAAAGAAAACGAATATCTCGATACTTAGAGACTTCTTATTTATTGTAACTGTTTTATTTTAGGCAATAAAAAGTGTAGTGAAGTTATAGAAGGATCTCGAGAAAGCCCTCATTGTGTGCCCGCTCTCATAATATCGGCAATTTTCTCTCCTATCTTGGCGATTGATAGTGCATAAATAGAGATAAACGGTTTTTCTTTATCTAGAATTCTACCGACTCGCATATACAATACATATACTACACAGGAAAATATCAACCCCCCCCCCCATGTTGTCTCTTGCAAGTATCGAACATCACAAAATGATTGAAGTTCTGAAGGGTTGTTTCGTTTCTTTGGGCAGGAAGGTATTTTTTATTTACAATATTTTAAGTGTGTTCAAATACTTGTTATTATCTCTTACTAGGAATTATTTTTTATATAGTTTTTTGATATCTCAACGCAGATGAAGAAGAAATAACTGGTCAAATTGTATAAAATAAAATTGAAAATTATGTTTGCAATCGTTTCTCAAGTATGTGAAGATAATCCACGATTCGGACCTCACATACAAATAAAAAAGCCTCTGCTTAATAAAAGCTTTCCTCATCCCTCCATAGATGGTTGTAGTGAACACGCGCTTACTGTGTTACTAGTTTGATCAATATATCTAGAAATTTTAAGAATTTTAGTTGTTTGGTTGTCAATCATGGGTAGAATGAGTAAATAATACAAGTATGTAAAGTTTTCACTTAAACTAGCCTATGACGGTAATAAACCCTGTAAATATCCCGACGTCCATATTTTTCTTCATCTTTGTTAAGATATCAAAGAATGATGTATTTTTTTAATGTATTTTAATATATAATTTATTTTTGAAGCACTAAGTTGGTGATTTTCCATTTTATAATTAAAATGTAACTTTGTTTAAAATCATTTTAAATATTTTATAATTTCTAACGGTTTCGAAGCAAACCTCTTCTTTATGAAGACTGATTAATACCATTAATCAGTCTTGATAAAGAAGCAGTTAGCTTCGAAACCGGTAGACAGTATAATTAAGTTATAATAAAATATTTATAGTGATTTTTAAACAAAATGATTATATTTTAATTACAAAATAAATTTAAAATTTATATTAAAAAATATAGTACAAGTTTAAGACCACTTTTAAGTACATTAATGTAAAGACTTTCGAGAACTACAAATTTTCTCATTAACAGAAATACAAATTGACAAGTAATAAATAAATTATCTTCGTACTAATACAGTCGGGTTGGGTAAAAACTAAAACGGGTATATTATGGGTTGGGGTCACTCAACGAAGCTGACTTCCGACAAGAGCCTAGAGGGATCCTAGTGTAATACACAGGAACCGGAAACAGTCTAAATTAATTGTATTTAGTATATCAGTTCCGTTTTTTTCTATTTGCATAAAGATATATAGATAATCGTTTTTGAAAAAAAAATACGTAACTTTTTTTTGTTATAAAGGAAAATATATGTCACGAAATAATCATACCGAACAAAAAAGTAATGACTTATTCGGAAAAAATGCTTTGCGCAGATGAATATATCCAATATAGATTTTTTAGTACCATTGAATGCAATTTTTATTCATTTCAACTTTTTTCAAGATGAAAAATATTAGAAAATCTTGGATCTTTGAACCTTCGGGGAAACGAATCTGTGATGTCAGTTTTGCGGTCAGACAACTATCAAACTCCTATTGATATTTTTTACACTTTACATTTTTACAAATTTATCAGCAGTCAGCTTGTGGACTTTCTATTTTATGTTTAACTTTTACTTAGTAAATACCACGTTCTATTAAAATTGATTGTGACACGTGTTGTGATAAATTCAACATCAGCTAAATTATTACGTTTTTGGAGTATTATTTTTAGAGATTATTATATTTTTAAACCGGTTGTGTGTCCGGAATGCTAGGAAATAATGATACCTAAAAAAGAATAATTTTTAACTATCAAATAGAAATTCCACGCGGTATCTTCGCATTGAAGTTGTCTATTAGAAAATAAAATGTATTCTTAAAATCAATCAAAGTTTTGGATTCAAAATATTTGAATAATTTGTGTTCCTCACTCTCAAGCATTAAAATTATTTTCAAATCTGTATTGCGAATGAATTTAAAGAGTTGAAAGCAAAAAAAAAAACAAAAGTTTAAATTGCCAGTAAAGTTTACAACCGTGAATTTTCCGCATGAACAAATGTGTAAGGTTATTTAGTGAATAAAAACCAGTGTTAGATATTGAATGACAGCCAAAATGGATATTTGCCAATAGTTGAAGGATAACGGTTTACTCCAAATATTACAACCGGACGAGATATGCAGTAAATATATTCCGCTAGAAAAATGTTTTATGGAATTTAAAAAAAAAAACAAATTTACTTTCCATCACGCCAATTTCACGCAATAGTAGTCAGAGAGAATAGAACACCATACCACTGCCTTTAAAAATAATCTTCGCCTCTTTCATATTCATGCATCTCCTTATAAATACACACTCGACGGTTATTACGATTCTTGACCTGACCACACCACTTTAGTTTATAAATCTCAAATAAGAAATTTAATTGATTCAAACGTGTTATCAAAAGATGATTTTACTTGGCATACAACACTCATTTTATCCCTTTTCTAATGGTTTATATAGCACAACATTTGTATAATAAGACAGTGATTACGATGATGGGTACCCCAATTGTATTTTGCATCATTTTTCAAGATGAAACCACTTTTTTTCGATTATTTTGTATGTATAATTGAATCATTCGTTTTGTATGTATAATGGAATAATTCCTTAAGTTAGATCATTTTTCATCGATTCAAATTTATTTGTTTTATAAAGGCGTTCAAAATATGTCGAAGCTGCCAAAAACTAATCATAAATATTTCATTTCTTTAAATTGTGTTTCTTAAATCTAATCAATCATGCAAAAACACTTGTTCTCGCGACAGTAAGATAAATAAGCATTTACTTTCAATTTTAAATCTTCTAAAGTGATTCAATTGATAAAACGTTTAAATATATATTAAAAACTAGAATTATATCCAGCCTCGAATTGTTGTGGATTAGTATGTTTATATAACTAAGCAAGAAGAAAGAAAGCATACATACGTACGTAATTTCACAAAGCCTGTGAAATTACACATGTGTGCTTGAGGAAATGTATAAATGTGAAAGAGGCGTAGATTGTTTTCAAATAGAGGTAGGGAGAAAGAATAAAATGCAAATATTTTGTTTATTCTTTCGGCATTTATTTTGTGGTAAGAAATGTTACAATGGTTAAGGAAACACTTGTTTTGAAACTCAAGTGGTGTAAAAACAAGCGTTTCCTTAATCATTGTATTAAAACGCAACACTAATCTGTCTTAAGAAACAAACTTTTCCCTTCCCACATTCATACATATCCTCATACATACCCGCCGATTATTCCGACTCCAGACTTGACCAATTTCAAGTATTTGAAATACTTGATCATGCAATGTTTTTTTCGGTTTTCTTTTAGTTCTATAAATAACCAAATTTCCTTAATGAATTTATTTTATTCTTCTTTCTTTACTTATTCTATTCGCATACCCAAACTGTCTCAACATACCTCAATTCATTTTATCGATATTGCATTCATTCCTTATTTTAACATTGAAACATCATTTTACATCCATCTTCTGTATTCGTCTTCATTTATTATATGTTGAGATATAAATAAAAAATCTAAATAAAAATCACTCCCAAGGGGAACAAAATCCAGAAGGTTGAATGTTGAACTAATATATGGACATTTTATTTATTTACAACATTTTGAGTGTGTCCAAATACTTGTTCTCAAAATCTAGATTATCTCCAATTACAGGAGTTACTTTCATATTACTTTTTGACATCTCATCAAAGACGAAGAAGAATATGGAAGTCTGGGCATTTACGGAAATAAATGCCTAGACCTCCATATTCTTCTTCATCTTTGATGAGATGTTAAAAATAATATTTTATTTATTGTTTCCGCATTCACTTTGTATTAAAACGCGATAAAATTGTAAATGAAAACACATGTTTTTACCAATTGAATTTTATTTATTATAACGACTAGTTTCAAAACTACAGATACTTCCATCTTCGGATCTATGTATTAACAAAAAGTTAGTTTAAAAAAAAAACATTTAGAACCTAAAAGCATCTTTAGCTTCCGAAACTAGTCGTTAAAATATAATTCAAATAGTAAAAACAAGTGTTTTCACTTACAAAATATGGAAACACTCAATATAATTCTAAGAATTTTTTACTTTTACTAAGAATTTTTTCACTTCACAGGCTTTATTGAGAGGCGCCCTCAGTCAGCAAAGTGCCGTGATCTTGGTGTGCATGGCTATAGATCGCTACGTGTGTCTCCTTCATCCAACTCGATACCACCGTCACTCCAGTAAAAAGGTAGGTACGGCAATATTACCGTATGTCGCGGAAAGTGTTTCAAATCCCTTGCGATTTTTAAAAATATTATAATGTCTAGTAACTATGTATATTACATTCATCTTATCAACATTTCAAGGGTCATTCAGACAGATTGCACAGAAATTATGACGTGTAAAAATTAAATATGATTGTCGGGGTAAATATACCAGTATCTGTCTTTCTATATCTAATATATAAATGACTAAGCATTAAAACACATATCTAGAAGGGATAATTATGTGAAAGTTTTCAATTTTTAGGGATAATTTTGTATAATTTACAAAGTCTTGTTTTTGCAAAATACTTCATTAATAAATAATAATATATTTTCAATAATTTGCTAAAGAAATACATATTTGTTATAAATATTATAAATTAATAAATATTTGTTTTGTATGATTTACTCCTTCATTATTTTTAAGCAAACTACAATATAGTCTTTAAAAAAATAATAGACTTTGTTTTCACCACTTTTTTTATTCATATAACAAAAAAAACAAAAAAAAAACAAATAACAAAAAAAACAAAAAACAAAAAAAACTATTTATTCAGTTTTATCATCGCATCAATTTGATGCAGTGCATTATGCACAATTGGGTACGGAAAAGTGTCAGTAATATTTTCGACTAGTAAAAATATTTTTTAAGAATTTTTACTTAAAACCTTTTATCGTTCATACGACGGAAAATAGATCAAACGTTAAATAAATGTTCGCTCACAAATTGAAAGCAATTTTTTTCTTCATGAAAATACGATACACTATTACGATACGATATTTCAAAACGACTTTTCTTTTTTCTTACGTTAAAAATAACGTACAGAAATACCAGAATGTACATTTGCTAATTTCTATACTTTCTGGTTGGCAAATAGATTTCCTTAAACAAAAATCAGTGACAAAACGTTACATAATATATTATTGCTTAGTTTTTCCTTAACTAAGATAAATTCGGCTCGGGTTCTTCGTACTCTTTACTTGACACTTCAGTAAATCTTCACGTTTCGGACTTTCTACAAATTCATTGAGCCATTAAATGCTAGTTTTTCCTTTACTGATCCCATCCATGAAAAGGATTTCTCATTGGTTACTATTTCGCAAAACATGTTACATACAAATAAATGAAATACAACAAGTTGTTTTTCTGGCTTAAACACGTTTTTCAAAACTGTCTATTTGGAGAAAATTAAAAAAATACATTAAGAAACACATTGCAAATATAAATAAATGTTTGATTTTAAATGTTTATATGCATTAAATAAAAGAGCATTGTTGAAAAGTATAAATAACTGGTATGCTTATTAAAGAAAACTAAAACCTTTCTTTTAATATTTCTTTACGTAAACATACATTACAATGCATTTAAAATGTTACATTTAAACGTTTACAATACCACATATTTAATAAATCATTTTTTTAATTTGCTGTTTATTCAAGTATCAAAGGGTTAATACCTTTTTTCTTCATACCTTATTCACACCCAATAATGTAAAAAGTATCGCATCGTATCAATGCAGTGTTTTCTTGATCGTTTATTTCATGAACATTATTTGTTCTGGGCTTCTTTTATCAGTCCAGGGTGATATTTAAAAAGTATGAGAGTGAAAATCAGTATATTTATTTTGACCTCCTGAGAATCAATACCTAGATCTCCATAATAGTAGCCAAACGCGCTTTTCACTGCACTACAAAAGCGGACAATATCTTTCTCCTAGATAAAACATATATTTTTGTATATTAAGCTGTCAGAATACATCTTATTTACTAAGAAGTTATATGCATAACGCTTTTAGAGTGTTCATTTTCCTTTATTTTCTGTATGTGGACCATTAAAGAATTGGAGTGAAAATGAATTGACGCATTTAAAATGCAGTGTTGGCACCAAACGCACCAAAAATACTGAACAGATTTACCTTTGATCAGGATATAAACGAATGCGTATCCAATAGACATGGGAAATCGAAATAAAAAATCGAATAAAATAAAAACATTATTGAAAGTTATTACTCAATTCGGTTTTTGGATTTGGCCATTAAAAGCTAGTGATGCTAATCAGTGGAATTTAGTTTTGGGTTTCACGTATGTATTTCCACCTTCCCCTTCCGTGGTGTAATGGTCAGCACGCTCGGCTACCGTTCTGGAGGTCCCGGGTTCGATTCCCAAGGGAGGTAAAATAAATATAAGTGATTTTTTCACTGTAATATTTATTTAATATTATTACCCTGGACTGGTACCTGAAGCGAAGGGCTGATCACCTTTCTTTCATGTGTAAACGATCAAGATAACACTGCGTTTATATGACGCAGTGCCCTATGCATCATTGGGGTGCGGAAAGGGGTTTTTTTATTTATTTTTTATTTCCAGCTTCTAATACATTTCATGATTTGACGTCAAAAATTAATCAAAAAATGTAAACTTGTAACTCATAAGAATATACACTCGTATTTTATTATGAAGAATACCTGTTATTTTATTTATTGTTTCGGCTTTAACTTTTTGGTAAGACATGTTACAATGATTAAAGAAAACACTTCGTTTTTTACCACTTGAGTTTTATTATAGACTACATGTTTCAGAAGTTAAACTTCCATTATTCAGGTCTGTATAATAATAGGTCTGTATAGTTATTATACAGACCTGAATGATGGAAGTTTAACTTCTGAAACATGTAGTCTATAATAAAACTCAAGTGGTAAAAAACGAAGTGTTTTCTTTAATCAATGAAGAATACCTGTATTCAGTACAAAATATAACAAAAAACATGATACCTGAAAAACAGTACCTGGCTCCTAGAAAACTACGTAAACCTTAAAAATGGTGAACAATTATAAGCCATAAGTCAAAACTTAACAAAATTAGCTACATTTGTCAAAAATGATTAAAGTCTGATTAAAACTTAAAAAAAAAATTAGTTTGGAAAATAAAATAACATATGTTGCTGCCATACTAAACACTAAGGATATTATTTATTGATTCGGCATTAATTTGTGGAATGACATGATTATTTTTTTTAAATTAAACACTTGAATATATCACTTTAATTATTTTTATTTACGACTAGTTTCGAAAACGACAGATGTTTTCATCTTCTGGTACAAATTAAAACTCAAAAAAATAAAAAATAATTTTAATTTTGATTTGTACCAGAAGATGAAAACATCTGTCGTTTTCGAAACTAGTCGTAAATAAAAATAAAACTCATCGAAGTGGTATATTCAAGTGTTTAATTTTAATAAAACACTAAGAAGATAAGTATGGTATTACTACCATCTTTTAAACTTGTATCAATTGAATAATGATACTAGTTAATCATATGTAGCAGTACTTTCATACTTATTAGAATATTTATTCTTAGAAATATGTCAATTAATACCGATTGCATAAAAAATGACGTCTTCTTTAAAAGATGTAGTCACATGAATTCGATAATTGGAAGATAATCATGCCAATCCATTCAAAAAATTATTTGCATGGTAAGTATTTCTATTGCTTCATTTTTTTCACAATTTGACATCAAAAACGTAAGCTTAAAATTAATATAACTCAAAAAATTAACTTAAACTAATGCATAACATCTCAATCAAGTAACCTTAAAAGTAACAGTCACCCATTAGTCATATCTCTATTTTCCACCCCCTGTAGTGCTGATCATGTTATACGTACCCTACAAGACTTTGATCATGTTGTGAGAGGCGTTGGAGACAACATACGAAGAGTGGTAGTGACAGCTATTGTGGAAGGGAGACGATCGAGAGGGAGAGTCACAGCTAGGTGGAGCGATACACACAAGAAATCACATTTCCGGAAGCCCTGAGGATAGCAAAGGATCACTCCAGCCGAAAGAAGGCCATCAACTACACGTATATCAGCCATCTCAAAGGATCTCATGAAGAGTGGAAGAAAAATAAGAATATCATGCCCATGCATTGTGTATTCAGAAAAATAAATTCCCGATAGATAATGTATTTTTTATCTCACACTTTTATGGTGGTATGTAAATATAACAGAAAATATGTGTAAATATCTTAATTTCAAACGATTTGAATACCTTTCAACTGATGCGTTTTTATCAAGAGCGGGATGACATTGCGTGCGTTGAAACAGGATGTGTCATCTTTGACTCTCTAGCCGGACATATACAAACACACACTTATATATATATATATATATATATATATATATATATATATATATATATATATATATATATATATATATATATATATATATATATATATATATATATATATATATATATATATATATATATATATATATATATATATATATATATATATATATATATATATATATATATATATATATATATATATATATATATATATATATATATATATATATATATATATATATATATATATATATATATATATATATATATATATATATATATATATATATATATATATATATATATATATATATATATATATATATATAAATATTTATATTTATATATATATATATATATATATATATATATATATATATATATATATACATATATATATATATATATATATATATATATATATATATATATATATATATATATATGTATATATATATATATATATATATACAGTGGGTGGCCAAATTATTAGGGACACTTGTCCTTTTTTGTAATTTTCAAGTTTAAATGAATTTTATGATCAAATAAATGTGTTCTAATTAAAAAATATTATTTGTTTTTGTTGCTGGTATCATAATTATTGTTTTTAAGACGTAGCCATGCTGCAAAATATCAAAGAAGTATTTTTTTTTTTCATTTTAGTGTTAATTAGTGAAAAATGGTGTTGGTGTGATCTCAGTTCATATTTTTTAAAACCATTTTTCTGTATGTTTTTTGAGTCCAAGACTATAAAAAATTAAGTATTGTTTAATAATTTATTAGTTTTGCTAATTTAATGAGTTAATTTCAATTAATTTTTAATTAAAATTCAATTTAGTTTGAATTGAACCTTAATATTCTAAATTTAAGTATGGGCAAGTCTTTAGACATATCTCAAAGAAAATATAGGGAAGTACCAACCTAACTACTTCATTCCACATATTCCTAAAGAGAGATAGCAGCACTCACAGGTGTTTCGAAGTCAGGAGTCAACCGGATAAAAAGAAAAATTCATAAAAACCCACCTCTAGAAGCAGCCCGCGTCTGAAAAATTGGCAGAAAAACGATCACCACTCCGCGTGGTCACCGTAAAATCAGGGACATCTATTTCCAAAATCGTAAAACTTGTGTTGATTGTCCTCTACGTTGATAAGCGATGTAGGAATCAACGCCTCCAAAATGACAGTTTGGAGACGGTTAGTCGAAGTAAATCTAATTGGTCAACGTCCAACCAAAAAACTACGCCTGACTGAGGCCATGAAGAAAAAACGACTCTTATGGGCCAGAGCACTCCGGAATATGACTGTTTCGGATTGGAATCGAGTATTTATGACTTACATTTGTATAATAAAATAAGAAGATAATAAAAAATACACATTTTTGCAATCATTGTAATACTTTATAGGTCTGCTTCTAAGAAGAGTCAACATTTAAAATTTTGGTGGGAAAAACTTAATTCGTCCGACGGGGCCCAGGAGAAAAATTCCACCTGGACTGCCTGGTAAAGAGGGCTAAAAACACCCTGTTAGCATAATGTTGTGGTCCGTGATCTCATTTTAGGGTATGGGACGCCTCCATATCATGGAAGGGACCATGAGGCAAGACCAGTACCAGCGAGTACTGAAAAGTCGGCTCCAGCCGAGGCTAAGAAATGGTTCCCTGGTGATGAAGAGTATGTGTTTATGCATGAATTGGTACCGTGTCATAAAGCCAGGAGTGTTACCGCATTTCTGGCTGAAAAAAAACGTCTGTTGAGTATGTGTTTTGCCTTGCCCGGGCAATTTGCTGGATATGAACCCCATTGAAAACATTTGGAGGCTAACGAAACGGGAAATAGCTAAAAAAGTCATCACCACCAAGCGGTTACTGAAAGAAACTCTTATCAGAGTATGGCATGGTAACCCTTATCTTCGGCACAATATAAAAATCTGCATAGAAAGCATGCCCCGACGTTTGGAAGTTGTAATTGCAGCAAAGGGTGTTATTACTAAATATTACGGTTTTTTCTGAAATTTTTGAATAATCGCTTTTTATGATAAAAATTAATTACTTTTATTAAATGTTTGAAAACATTGTTTCTAAATTCTAAATAAAGCACCCCAATCAATAAAAAATAATTAAAAAACCTAATTGTTTGCTCATTAAATTCATTTGAACATGAAAATTACAGGAAATTCGAAGTGTCCCTAATAATTTGGCCACCCACTGTATATATATATATATATATATAAATTTCTTTCAAAAAAGGAAACTATAAAAAAGACTTAATGATGTTTCCTGTGAAAACTTACTAAATTACATAAAAAGATACTTAAAGATCAGAAGTTTATGCATTACGCATTCCAGAAAGCGTTATTAACATTTTCAAGTGTATACTTTATCTTCTAAGGAGTAAATTACCCAAAGAACGGCAAATATTTTCCCAGGAACCATTCCGTCATAAAGTTCTCGAGAATGTCTCGACATTATATGCCTAAAATATTTAAACGGATCTTCAAGAGCATCATATTTCATTACGGAGTTTTTTTTACAAGAAAATTAGGCGAAATTCCTTCAGATAAATCTTCTTAGTATCATCGTGAGGCAGATGTTTCGTAAATCACTTTACAAGTTTGTGGCAAAATTTTGAAATGTATTCGGGAGGGGGGTAGTTATGCCTCACTTGACTAACAAAGGCAGTTCTGCAATCGGAATGATTTTTTTGTTGTTTGCAAAGTAATTTTAAATATAAATAAGTTAAACACTTTTGCATGACCACTTTTTGATTTTATTTTTGTCAACACTAGTTTCGAGAACTACAAATGTTCTCATGTTATCAACGGGTGAAAATACAAATTTTGTATGTTCACTTGATGAAAACATCTGGTGTTCTCGAAAGTATGCATGTTAACATTAAACAACAACTAGTGGTCGTAAAACATTTTTTTTAAATTTAAATCGTTTTGTTATTCCACAGAATTGATGTAAAATTAATAAATTATAAAAAATAAACACTAATAAATATTTTTACAACCTTTTTAAAATGCTCCTGTTTTAATTTATGTTTAAATTGTCGTATGTATCAAATACATCATTATAATTCCAAGTTATATTACAAATAGAAAATACATAGTACACCTGAAATATCACCTTTTAAGCTCATTAAGCTACCATGCTTGATACTCTGGATTTGATTCCCAGAAGCGTAAAATAATTATAAACTATAATATGTATTTAATATTGCCCTAAACTGGAAGCTGAAGCGCAAGACTGATCAACTAGGGTTAAAATCAATTCAACATTATGCTCAATGCTACATGCCGATTAGGTTGTCAATAAAAACATATATACATTTAATAACTTATTTGTATTTTTAATAATTAAGTTTTACTTAGCTTTACCACTAAAGTTTAACCACTTTTCCTTATCTTTTGTGACACGTGTTTCGATGCATTCCGTAATTTACTAAATAAAACTGTAATTAAATTTGCATAGATTTTATCACAAAGTGACTGCAGAATCAATTAATGAACATACTTTTACTTTATATTTAAAAGAGTTCAAAGAGTAATGATTAAAAAAAATATGTGTAAAAATATTTATAGCAAGTATTGTGTAAAAGGATTATATTGTGACTAACTACATAATCATATTTTTTATATGGTTTATACTTCGTATAAAACATAATATAAAAAAAATTGGATATTCACTTTTAGGTGTGGATGGCGGATTTATAAATTAATTAACATTCACTATGTAATCAAATATATGGTAAAAAAATGTATTTTATTCTGTAATTTTTATCGAAATGATACGACTAATAAAATCGAGGCAAGTACAACGTTTATAAAATAGTTATAAAAAGAATTATCTGCCGAATATAAAACCGACATCTCTTCACCAAATTGCCCGCCATATTTTAAGCCATTTTTATGAGGTTATATTATAACCCTAGCGACCGTTTTCAATTACTTACGCTTAATGAATTTCTACCCTTGTATTTGAATTACGCAAGGGAAGATTTATATCTGAGGTGCATCATTTATTATGATCAAACATCAAAGGCTTCCATTTAAATTTTAATTCACTCACTTAGATACCGAGGCTCATTAACTACGTTGGGGGATAGGTTATAATGTACGTAGTAAGAGTAAATGCATATATTGATACTTTTGGATAAAAATTGGAAATTAAAATAAAACACTCACCTTTTCATTCGTTATCCACTTTGTAATATCACTTTTATAAACACTTATTCTTGACTACTTGTTACGGAAAATTATTACATAATCAGGTCATTAAAATAAAATTATTTGACATGAAAGAGAGAAAGAATACAATCGTAATTTTTATTACCTTACCACATAGTTATCGATGCTTTTAATATACAAAATTTATTAAAATAAAACAATTAAACACAATTTATCAAAATAAATCGTGGAAAATAAAGACATATTAATGATATCTTGCAATGTGAAATACCTTATTTTTTTCCAAAATATAAAAATTAAAATAAAAACGCAATACAGGTATTTTTTCACTATATATTTTTTTCAAAACATGTCGACTTCAGTCCATGGTTTGGAGAGAAGCATTTTCGATAAAAATAAAAATTAAAAAGTTATTTGAGAAAAATGGTATAACGGGAAAAAAAGTAAATAGGAGTAGGGGATAAGCGAGTTAAGCTTGGGATGATCAGGTATTTTGAATACTTTTAAATGGTGTGGTCAGGATTCCGGGGGGGTATATATGAGATGAATTAATGTGGAAAAGGCGAAGAGTGTTTGAAAATACAGAGTGCTATGGCCCTCTATTATTTGTGCCTACCCTCTAGGGACAGTGACGTGATGGTTAGTTAATTTAGTTAGTTAGTTTTTTTTCTACGTTAGTGTTTCAAGCTTCCCTAAAGTGTTGATATTAATTTTAAATCTGACATGCAATCATCAAAATTTTTGCTGAAACATGAAATTGATGTCCAGAATATCATTTAGCGGATTGAGGCTTAACAAAGTTGATGCAGAGGCGTCGACATTGGGAGTTTAAAAAATCTACTAATTAAAAAAAATATATAATATAATTTTTTTTAAACTGTTGTACATATTCCTCACTAGACAATCTTTTATGAACATTGATACTTTATCATTCAATTATTTGACAAAAATAGTTTACTCTTCTTTTATCTAAAAAAAAGTTTATATTACTTCGAATGAAAAATCCATTAAACATGATAACATTTACAATGTATGTACAGTATGAACATCACATGAAATATCTGATTTTTGAATATCATATTTTAAAACAAATAAATTGTTACGTTTTCTGAGGTCTAAAAATTAAAATTTGTCCTTTAGCAATTTTCAATAATTGTCTTCAAATGAGTAGGCAAAAAAAAGATAGGTCTCTATGTATGTCCAACGTTAAAATGATTAATATGAAAAAAATACAAGTAAAAAGTTTTTTTTCCGAAAATGAGTAGACATGAAATTTGTTATTATGTTGTTTATTTCCATTACTCATTTATCCTGCATGACTCGCGCTTTCTTTCTTCCTTAAATGTATACTTTAATTTGCTTTCAGCGCTACGATTCGTGAAATTTTGGTTACAATTCAGCCACCGCCTAGCGGCTGGTTAATTTAAACATATATAAGGGCTGGCAATTCATCATAGCCCGCAGACCTAAAAGATTAAACCGAGGAGTTTATAAAACGGGGAGATAAAGAATATTGTGGACAACCGAACGTCATCAATCATCTTCAACGTCGCGTAAAATTTCACGGTTTTATGTATAAAATATGACCCCTGGAAGTTTTAATATAGTGATGGTGTCATGTTGAACATGTGTCGCCGGTTAATTTATAATAAAATGTTGTTAATCTCAGGGGACCTGAAAAGGACCATAAACAAGTTGTGTTGGATATGTAATATGTCTCATTTCTGAATTCATTTATGTTAAATATTGAAAACACAATTTTACATAGTGTTTTTTCTGTTGTTGGTTCAATCCGTGTATTATTTCTTACTTAAAATCAATATAGTTAATCTCAGTGAATTTGAAAAGGACCATACATAAGAATCTGTCTTGTTCGCGTATTAATTTATGTAAAAAAATAAAACATTTTGTTATTAAATGTTCTTTTTTTGGTTCAATCCGTATATTTATTCTCACTTAAAAGCAAAATACAGTTAATCTCAGTGAACTTGAAAAGGACCATACACAAGGATCTGTCTTGTTCTCGTATTAATTTATGTAAAAAAAATTAATACATATTTTTTATAAAATGTTATTTTTTATAAATTTTTTTGGTTCAATCCGTATATTTTTTTCCTCTCGATATTTTAGTACAGGGGTCATTTTCAGAGCAAAATATAATTGATCTCAGGGTACTTGAAAAGGATCGTACACAAGTTGTGAAGGATGCCTAACCTGTCTTGTTTCTATATTAATTTGTATAAAATTTTGAATATATATTTTTATCAAAAGTTTATTTTTTTGGTTCAATCCATTTATTATTTTTTACTGCCGATATTTTGACCACCACTACAGGGACCATCTCCAGAAAAAAATAAAGTCGAAAATGATAATATGCAAGTTGTATGGGATGTCTAATATATGTATCTTGTTTTTAGGTTAATTTATGTGTGCAAAGTATTGAAAAAATATTTTAAATAATGTCTTTTTGGTCCAATCCGCATATAATTTCTTCCTACCGATATTTAATTCATCTCTTAAAGTGGAATCTTCTGGGGAAAATATACGTAATCTTAGGGAACCTAAAAAGAATCATACACTAGCTGTGTAGGATGTCTAAATCTGTCTTATTTCTATGTTAATTTATCTAAAATTTAAAATACATTTCTTACCAGAATGTTGTTTTATTCACTTTTTTACTGTTTTATTATTCATAGATATCCTTCATATTTAATTTATGAGTGTTATAATGTGAATATAAAAATTAGAAGAAAAATAAACTAGACAAAAAATGTTATTTTACGCAAATATTTAGAATGATAAATAATATAGAACACTTATACCACAAACAGTCGGTTGAATAATTAAATTATCATGTTAGTCTCTAGATTAATTAAATAGATAAAGAGTGTAAGAGCGAATTTAAACATATATCTGAGACATCCGCTCTAATTGCTTGATCAACTTGAGTTCTGCATTTTGAAATTAATTGCAAATTGCATCAGGAAGTCAACCGATTAATTGCAAAGTCGATCCTTGGATATGGAATGCGAACCTTAATTCCTTCGGAGTTGATTACGAATGAAAATATTCAATATTTTTCCATAAAATGCTATACGCCTTAACGATCTTCTGCATAGAAGAAAAAACTGCATCATATTTTTAGCACTGTTATGTATTTAATATACAAATATAAACATTCAAATAAATATATCTATAAAAATAAATTTGGAAATATTCGTTAGTTCAAAATCTTCAATCTCCTTAACTAATTGATTTATTGCTTTTGACACAATGTTGCATTTAAATACGTGCATATATGTATATATATAATAAATATAACAGATGGCAGGTACTTCTTTTTGAAAAACAGTTTTTATTCCACCACAATGGCAGTGCCATCTGTTGAGCATTGTAAAGCACACGCAATATTAAACATTGTTCATGTTACACATCATGCTTTGCGTCTCTCATTGCTTTCGATTTCATTGTTTTTTTTATTTTTTGTTCATTGCTAAATTTTTTTATGTATCCTTTTTATTTTCATTCATTTCCATTTTATCTAGAATATCGTCACATTCTCGTACTTTCCAGGGAATTTTAAAAAAGGCCGTTCATTCTTTTAAAAATGAAAATACCATACTTAAATATTGGCGGTAAATTATTTTATGTTACCATATAAGATTTTTCACAAAATATTATGAGAAGGTCATAAGAGCTGCCTAATGATAATGTTTTCGAACATTTGCACGATTTTGCGTCATTACACTCAGGAAAACATTAAAGACGAGATAATAAATATCGGAATATACTACCTTCATAATTACATGGTAATATATTCATCTCTATAGTGTAGTGGATTTGTCTACCGTGCCAGAGGTCTCAGATTTGATTCGCAAAGGGGTCAAAATAAACACGCATAACTTTTTACATAACTCATTTAATTACAACATTTTGAGTGTGTCCAAATACTTGTTCACAAAATCTGGATTATCTCCAATTACAGGAGTTATTTTCATATTATTTTTGACATCTCATCAAAGATGAAGAAGAATATGGAAGTCTGGGCATTTACGGGTCTATGCCCAGACTTCCATATTCTTCTTCATCTTTGATGAGATGTCAAAAATAATATGAAAATAACTCCTGTAATTGGAGATAATCCAGATTTTGTGAACAAGTATTTGGACACACTCAAAATGTTGTAAATAAATTATCTGGTCAAATTATAAGCTTAATAATAAAAGTGAAAATGGTGTTTTCTGGCGTTTCTCATGTGTGTGATTATAATCCAGGATTCGGATCTCACATACTAATATAAGAGTTTCTGCTTAATAAAAAGCTTCTTTACATCTCACCAATAGATGTCTGTAGTGAAGTTCTAGTGATTCATGAACAAGGTTTCTAAATTGGTTCATATATATAGAACTTCCAAGAATTTGAGTAGTGTGGTTGTCAATAATGGGTAGAATTGGTGAATGTTACACGTGTGTAAAGTGATCACTTAAACCAGCCTATGACGGTCGTAAGCCCCGTAAATGCCCAGACTTCCATATTCTTCCTCATCTTTGATGAGATGTCAAAAATAATATAACTCATTCAATATTACCCTGGACTATTTACTGATCGCCTTGCCGTCATATGATTAACTTTGCTGGTAGATACTTTCTTGATATGTGAGAGTGATTCCGAAATCCATGTGTAAGGATTGTTTTATCGTATAGTTATTTGACAGGCATTTGTTTTAATTTGTAAAATATGTCCTCTGAAGAAGTCCGTCTTGGAACTTTAAGTATTATTTTCATTATTGATTTTTGGGCAACATCACTATTAAATAATGCATGTCTCGTACTTTTCAACCAATAAAGCCATACTGTAGAAAACCCAAACATAAAACCCAGTAAAAAAATCTGATTCTTCTATATTTAGTATGTTACGTTTGGTTTTTTTAAAAACAGTTTTTTATAGTATTTTCAGTTTGCAAATCCCACTTAAAATGATCGTCTATTTGTCTACCTTAATATTTTATTATTTCATATAGTTTTAATAAATAGTATTATTTTTTTACAATCTCATCCGAGTACAATGGTGAAATTTGATAGAATGCTTTGTACCTAAAAGCTTCTTTGTAACCAAAAGGTTAAAAGAACCGACTGAAATATTATTTTTATTATTGATTTTGATTTTCGAGAAATAAAAACAATATAAAAGAATGATTACTCCTACCACCCAGCCAATATTTTTTTTATTTTTTATATTACTCTTTGCCCTGTGTTAGTTTTGTATAATTTTTAATCATTTTTACTTTCTCTTTATATTTCAGTAGTGTTTATTTTTTACTATTGTTACGACTGTTTTTTATTCTATTTTTTACTAAAATTTTATTATATCTTTGAGTTTGTCAGTTAACATTATTTTGTTTGTTTATTTTTACAGGTACCTTGTTAACCTTAATCCTGAAATAAGTCATGGAAATCACTCATCGGGAATATTGTATTTTGTTCCCTTATTTATGTAATATGTTTTAAAATAAATAAAACGAATAATTCCATACTGTAGAATAGACTGACATAAAACGTAGTCTTTTTTATTCTATTGTAATAAAGACGTTCCTTGTATGTATATCATCAAAAAGAAATCATATCCAAAATTTTGTTGTATGAAGAGTAAATTCACGTTATAATTTTCACATTTACCGTATAAATTATTTTAATGATGCGCATTCTATAATAAGTATCGTGTTCCCATCACTAACTTTGTCTACAATCTACTGATACTCATATTATCTCTCTCAACTTCATTATAAGATTATTCTATACTTCTTTGTACGTGTATCGTCTAATAATATCATATCATATAACAAGTGATTTTCGAATTTAATTGATTTACTTTAGAAATTAATTTGCTTCAGAAATTGTTCTCAAATTTGACATACAAAATCTATTAAAATATGTGACGTAAGCGTCTTTTTTCACTATTTATCTACTTACTTAAACGTCAAAGATATTAATGACGATTCGTTTTTAATGGTTTCTCAGGGGAGAAAATCCAGATTTGTAAAAAAAACTAATTGGACAGACTCAAAACGTTGTGAATCAAATACCTGGTCAAATTATAAGCTGCATAAATGAAAAATTATGATTTCAGACTTTGCCAGTGTGTAAAAAATAATGCGGAATTCAGATATTGCATACATCCAAAAAGGATCCCTGCTACATAAAAACTTTCCCAATCCTATATACAGCGTCATAGGATTACGTAGGATTTTGAGACTTTTTCCAGCATGTAAAATAATCCGGGCTTAGATCTTGAATACAAATAAAGGGGTCTCTCCTAAATAAAAGCTTTCAAAATCCAATCATAGATGGCTGTTATAAACTCAATCATCGAACGTCATGAGATTGATCATATATGCATGACTTCCATAAAAAATAGTAGTAGGTTGTCAATGATGTCACAAATTTTTGATTTGGTTATTTTTTCAAAAAAGTCTTCAGCAAGTTTAGCATACACGTAAGAGAAAAATCTCAGCACTAAAACGGCTAAGATTTTGTAATTATTCATTTATTTATTTATTTTAACTTCATGATCAGAAAAGAAAAAGTGCATTGGCGGGCTTATTGCCAAAAATCAATATCTTCTAAACAACGACAAACAGACTAGTGATCTTGATCAAAACTTTTGATACCATGTAATATATTATAGCTGTTTGCAATCAGAGGGTAGAAAGTACTTTTAACATTTAAAAAAATATAAATTCATGTAATTCTGATCAAAATTAGTTTGCGTTATGCGTCTCCTCTTTAAATGTTTCTGTAAAAAATTCAGAATTGATGTTAGAGTGTCAACCCGTAGGACTACTTGTCAGGACCTTCATCCTCCGGTGGATTGATTATGCTGTAAGGAATGGGATAAATTTATGTACATTCCCCAGGGTCCGAGAGGTGGAATACCTGACAGTGGATGATCCTTCTCCTCGCGTGATGTTGGTCACCCTAAGTACACAGAGGGTCCACTCGAAGATTGCTTTACATAATGGAATACTCTTATATTGAAAATGCGTAAGAGTTTTGGTTAATATAAGTGAAAATATATAAATTTGTTTATTTAAATCATTTGTTTATTTTAAATATGCTTTATACCTTATGTTTTTCTCATTTAGTTCTTTTGAATATGCTTCTTATGCCTATTTATTCTACCTGTTATTGTTTTGTTATTGCTATATTTTACCATGTATTAGTTTTAGTTATTAAAAAAAAACTATTTTGTAACTTAATTATTTGTGTTCTAGTCTTTTTAACCTTAATCCCATGTCCCAAAATGAGAAATAGAAATTGCTCATCGGGAATAATATATATATATATATATATATATATATATATATATATATATATATATATATATATATATATATATATATATATATATATATATATATATATATATATATATATATATATATATATATATATATATATATATATATATATATATATATATATATCAAAAGTTCCATAGAAAACCATATCAACGAAAGCTAAATTGGCAGTACATAATGGAGTCCTAGTTCCAACCATGATGTATGGAAGTGAAACATAGAGTTGGCAAAAATTGTAATGAATGTAGACTGAATGCGGTCAAATTGCGATCTCTCAGGATAAAAAATACTCGTATATTGTTTTGAGGCAGCAACTTCAAATGAAATTTTCACTCACTTAAAAATTTGACTTTTTAATTTTGTCAAATTTCCCTAAGAATTAATTTGAAAACATCTTAATAATGTTAAAATCCTTTGTACCGTCTGATTTGTCACGGACTTATTTAAACCTGTACATCCTTCCCCCCAATGAATCTTATAAATTAATGGGTCCCCCAGTGACAAGGAGTTACTGAGACTTATCGCCATTAATTACTGAACCTGCTATTATAAGTTACATTTCAATTCATTCGAAAAGGAAGACCTTAATTATTATGTTAACAAGGCTAAGAAGCTAAACTTCGATACTTTTCGGAAGATTGCTAATTTTAACGAGTAAAACATTTAAGTTCATTAATTTATCCCTTTGCGAATGTTCGCAAAAAGGTACGCTTAGTATACGTTTATTACAATTTATTTGTGATTCAATAAATTGTCTTGTATAGGTATGGGCGAGTAATTCACGTCAAATTTTACATAAGAAGCTTTATATACAACAGAAATTCAATCGCTAGTCAAATATTCCCTATGTTATTGATTTGGCGTTTAATTTATCAATTTCTTAATTTAAAGCACTCTCCTTATCATTCATTTATAATTAAAATATTAAAATTGAACACTGATTTGAGTTTATTAAGTTGCATATTCAAATTTTTAGAAAATATGAATATTAAAAATCCATAACACTAGGGCATTATCAAAATACTGTGAAGATTTAATTTACCATTTTACCATTTTATTACATGTATGTAAATATATGTATATATATTTATATATATATATATATATATATATATATATATATATATATATATATATATATATATATATATATATATATATATATATATATATATATATATATGAAGATGAAGAAGAATATAGAAGTCTGGGCATATACGGGGCTGACGACCGTCAAAGGCTGGTTTAAGTGATCACTTTACACACGTGTAACATTCACCAATTCTACCCATTATTGTCAACCGCACTGCTTAAATTCTTGGAAGTTCTTTATATTCGAACCAATTTTGCAACATTTTTCATGAATCACTAAAACTTCACTAGAGACATATATTGGTGAGTTATATTCTTCTTCATCTTTGTTGAGATGTCAAAAAATAAAATGATAAATAACTCCTTTAATAAATAATTTTAATTCAGATTATTATAAAAATATAATGTTGCTAATCTAACCATGTCCGTTACTATTAAAACAGATTAGTTTTATGATTTCGATATTGCCTTTTGCTAGAATAACTCAAGACATTAAGTTCTAATTTATTTTCAGCTGGATAAAAACTTTTCGATATAGACCATTGAGTTTTTATAATACTGTATTATTATCGGCCAGCTATATTACAAGACGTTTGTACAGGGTGGCACAAAATAAATCACTCTTTCGGAAGATATTATAATTTTTGCAAATGGCGTTGTACGTGAATCATATTTGTCACTTGCGAACTCGACAGCTGCAGTATATAAATATATTGATAAAACGGGCACACATGTGTATCAACACTTGCGGCATTTACTTGACGGATATCATGTTTTAAACATAATATAAAAAAAATGTAAAGGTCCAAGTATAGATTTTCATAGTTTGTATATTAAAAGCATTGGTAACTTTGTGGTATAATAATATAACACTCTACTTATTACCCATCTTATTTCGAAACCAGTAGTCACACATTATTGTTTATTAAAGTGGTATTGCACTAAGTGAACAATGAATGATTTTCATTACTATTTTTTTTGTTAAAAAGTTATTCAAAACCAAATTGGATGATTGATATTATTCTTTTTTTATTTTATTTACTTTTTTTTTGGATACTGCAGCTGTCTAGCAAGTGGTATTGCACAAAGTGAACAATCAATGATTTTCATTACTATTTTTTTTATAAAAAGTTATTTAAAACAAAATTGGATGATTAATATTACGCTTTTTTTCACTTTTTTCATTTACTTAATTTTTTTTTAAAACTGCAGTTGTCTAGTTTAAAATTTTTAAATATTATTGACGTACAACGTCAAATTCTAACGTATTCTGATAGAGTGATTTATTTTGCGCTACCCTGTTTGTAGGTACCTATGGTCAATAGTATATATTTTCGATATATGTACCAGTATTTACCCCAATTTACCCAAAGGCAACATTGACATAGGGTAGTATTTCACGGACGCGTTCGTACAAATCACGTGAAAAGTGACAATTTGTTTCTATATAAACATGGCCATGTTACGGCAGTATGTTACAGCCCGAATGTCACATTTTAACATATCGCTCACTCCTTTCGAGAACGTCATAAATCAAAAATCGTCAATTTTCAGCTGTGCATGTTTTCGGAATGCTCAGAAAATTTTCCATATCCCAGCAAAAGAAGCATATTTTAAACTTAATATTTACCCGTCATTAAATTAATATTTATTAACTTAATATTAGGGCAGAATGTGTTGTTTTTGCATTTTGAAAAAAAGTTAGTGTATAATTATTTTTTATATAAACTGAATATTTTTCAAATGGAGAAAAAACCTTCAGGTTTCACCTAAAAAGATCTGTTGCACAGTTAAAAGTTCAAAAAGTGGCTTGATATTTTTTTTGAATACATTGTTTTTTTTTAAACTTTAAAAACGTTCTCCTGAAAAATCAAGTTTTTTTATTTATGACGTTCTTGAAAGGAGTGAGCGATATATTTGAACAAAATCGGACTGAAACTCAATATAGTATTACGTGTTGACCAGAATATATCAGCATAGAATGTGACCTAGTTACTATCACAATGTGTGAAATAGAGCTGCTTCTTAATCTCTAAGCACTTAATTTACGAACCTACTCACAATTTAATAGAACCGAAGTGTAAATAAATCTTCTCACTTATACACCCGCAAATTTATGCACCTTACATGAGGAATTAAGACGTTAGAACGGGTTGTCCAGTTTAAACTCGATCCCCAAGTGTACCAATATGGAAACCCTTAATTTGACTGGCATCCGTTCGTTAAACCAGATCTAAACGACCGTTACAGGATTACACAGGTTAACGGCCATGGTCAGATTTGCGGCCTCATATGCTTTTGTCAACCAGGGAAGGTCTGAAGCTTAGAGTTAACCAGTATTGAGACTCCAAGTGTGATCCTAAGCTTCCCAAAGAGGAGATTAGCAGTTAGAGGTCCTTGTGTGTTAATTAAACTAGCTATTTGCACTCTCACTCGTTAATCAAAACGGTACATAGACTTGTGAATTATATTAATAGTAATGTATAATGCGACACTAAATTCATTCGAATATTATTTTCCAATATTTTGTAATTAGTTCACAAACGAAATATACATACTCGTACGTAAGTTTGTGTCACAGATATGTGTAAATTATAAATATTATTATTTCATTTACAATATTCGTGTGCGTATAAATTTTTGTTCTCAAATTCTTGATTTATTTCACATTGAAGTTATTTATATCAAGACAATTATCTCAACAAAAATAAAAAATAATCATGTATCTTATACCAATTGAATACACTACTTTACGACTTATTTCGGAGTACCTGTCCTTCGAACTAATTGTGCGCGGAGTTCACCTATGTTTCGAATGGCTAGTGAGTACAACTCATGTTTTAGCCAAGTTGACATTTACAATTGCGGAAAATCTGTGTTGAAAAGTCGAATAGTGAGCATATTGTCCTCTCAGGATCTTTAAAAACTTTGCTTCTCTGCATTGCATGTCCCTACTAGAATCAGCATCACACACACACACACACACACTCACATACCCTCTTACACCCTCTTACACACTTCACACATGCACATTTCTCTCATAAATACGTGTTCATTTCCTAGATCTACACTTAATATTTTGTGCTAATCTTTATGTTTCTGTAGTAAACTATAATTGGGTTTACTGTTTATCTTTTAATGTTTTGTTTTATCTGAATACTTTTACATTTAGACCTGAAGATGGAAGCTTAGCTTCCCAAATAAAATCAAGTGGTAAAAAAACTAATGTTTTTATTTTACAGTTTCGAGTATAAACTCAGTCCATATATAACTGTGGTTCATACTTTTCCCTCCCATTTATTTTGATTTTTTTATCATTATTTTCAGTTGGCCTAGCTCAGTAACTAAACTAAATTGTAGTATTCGTTCCAGGGCTGTGTGCTCGTGATCAGCCTGACTTGGGTCCTCTCGGTGGCTCTGTTTGCGGTTTTGGTGCTGCCACGCGGAGGTCACTACTTCAACTCGTCTGGGCTCTTGGCATGCGACCCATTTCACACCAGAATTGCGTATAGGCAAGTGACTTCCATTTGATAACATAATTCATCGGAAACCTTACATAATTGGCTATCCTCATAGTCAATGATTAAAAAAAACACTTGTTTTTTACCACTAGAGTTTTATTATAGACTACATGTTTCAGAAGTTAAACTTCCATCATTCAGGTCTGTATTATAACTAAAATATAAAATATAAAATTGTTCTATAAATAAGATTGTGATAAAAAATATACTGGCCAAACTGCGAGAAATTTCTTTCTTTCGTCTTTCGACATTTTAAGATCTAACCTGGCATCAACTGATTTAAGTAACCACTTCTTATACCAGTGTAACTTTCACCACTCCACACATATTTGAGCATCTATAAGGTTTCATTTTTAAAAACATTAGCGTCCGTTCACTTACATATTCCCTATCATTTTTTTTTCATCTCTTTATATCATCTTTAATTTAAATTTATAACAACCCTTTAAACAATAAATGCTGTAGTAGTCTTTTTTTAAACATATTTAAATATTGTAAATATGTTTTGGTGTAAACTTCTGTCTCACTTCCATATAATTAAAAACTTTTTTTTTATTTATAAAGTTTTTTTCTTCTTTCACTCAATTCTAATTAATTTTTTAACCTTGTATGCTTTTGCATCAAAGGTAAAAAATTATTTAATTTTAATCCTCATATTATGAAAACTATGTTATTTAACGGTAACAATGTGCACGGGAAAATCCAGTGAGGACACGTTCTTTTAAATTAAACTTGTGAGTATTGGATTTAATGATGTTGTAGAAATGTATTTTTAAAAAAACAAACATGTAACTTGACTTTCGCAAATTTTAAATGTGGTCTCAAATACTCGTATGTATATTTACCGTTACAAACACATAAGTGCTTAATTCTTTTACAACATTTTGAGTGTGTCCAAATACTTGTTCACAAAATCTGGATTATCTCCAATTACAGGAGTTATTTTCATATTATTTTTTGACATCTCATCAAAGATGAAGAAGAATATGGAAGTCTGGGCATTTACGGGGCTTACGACCGTCATAGGCTGGTTTAAGTGATCACTTTACACACGTGTAATATTCACCAATTCTACCCATTATTGACAACCACACTACTCAAATTCTTGGCAGTTCTATATATATGAACCAATTTACTATCAACCAATTTACATCACTAGAACTTCACTAGAGACATCTATTGGTGAGATCTCACCAATAGATGTCTCTAGTGAAGTTCTAGTGATTCATGAACAATGTTTATAAATTGGTTCATATATATAGAACTTCCAAGAATTTGAGTAGTGTGGTTGTCAATAATGGGTAGAATTGGTGAATGTTACACGTGTGTAAAGTGATCACTTAAACCAGCCTATGACGGTCGTAAGCCCCGTAAATGCCCAGACTTCCATATGCTTAATTCTTTATTTAATTTTCTGATATGTGTAATATTTACTGTGATATTAAAATGTCATGTTATCCAATCTCTTTATCGGGTGTGAATAATGTACCTTATGAAAGAGATGTTTACATATATATATTTAAATCAATATTTTTTTGTAGAATTTTATCATGCTGCGCCTACTACTTTCCAACCACAATGGCCCTTATGTACTGCTACGGGTCTGGTTTCCATGTCAACAAACTAAGACTGAAGACGACAGATCCCAATGGGTCTGAACAGAATGGGAGCAACATGCCGTGCGTCAAGAATGCCATCTCGAGGGATTATAAGGTAAGACATATTCATATAAAATTACAAACAAAAAAGATTTTAATATTTTGTACCTATTTTTATCACCCTTCACTGAATAAGTTTGAATACAAGGTATCGTAAGTGCATTAAACCATTTTTTCTGGAGATTACTGTCAACAGTTATGTAAATGACTTCCATGTTTGAAGATTCAAGTTTTATGTTTTTATTGATTTGAGATAAATTTTGACTAAGAATATTACTTTTTGAATTTATGTAAACACGGCTTCTTTTTTACTTTTTTTACAGAAATGTAAAAAATGTTAGTTTAAAATCACTTACAAAGATTTTTTACTTCCGGTGATGGGTACGTCTCGAAATCGGGAGACAAAATCTCGGTAAGTTGTTTTATTCGACATTACTTACATCTTTGTAAATTAAAGTAATGAAGTAAAAATGACCACAAAGTATATGGTTTCAATATTAATAGTATTTAACACGAATAGTTTCAATAACTAAAGATGTTTCCTTCAACAAGTAATCATACTTACTCACCTACTGATAAAAATATCTCTAAATCTCATAACTAGTCAGATTAATAAACTAAAAAAGTAGTTTTATTTTCACACTAAAATTATCACGTTATTTTATAAACTTAAAACCAAATCAAGTGTTCAGATGAATAAATTGAAAAGTGGTATTTTACAAGGGGTCAATGTTCATATTTAATGATTAAGTAATATTATTGGTCTGGTCACCATTTGTCTATTCGAAAATCCATACAATAATCAAATTTCAATTCACTTTTTATGGCTGAAATTAAAAATGTTAATTCAAAAATGAAATTTCATAATTTTTTGAGTAGATAGCCACTCGGTTACGGTTAACACCAATTATTTATTAATCGCCTTTTTTGAGGATGTAACAAACCCTCAGCGAAAATTAGTTTTTGATCAAAACCCTTTTTTTTAAATTTTGAAAAGTGAAGGGTTAATTACAAAAGCAGCGATTATGAAATGCGATAAAATCGGTTTTCAGTCGATAAAACCAACTTTATGGATCGTTTATGTGTTTTTGTATTTATCATTTTATTACATGAATGCGGAATATTAATGACTTGAATGCAGAGTTTCCGCAATCTTTATCAACTTGCTGACCATACAAAATTGCAGTTAAGACTTATACAAAATATTTAAATAGTTGTTTTTTTTGCATTCTGGCATAAAAATATAAGAAATCATATGAAATATTCATTTGGAAACATATTTTTTTAAATAAAATCATTTTATGTGATTATAGACTCCAGTACAAACACACCCATTTTTGTGAAAACAGGTTAACATCTGTTTTAGTTTGTAGTCTCAACACATGGCGAAGGGTGTTGTATGCAGGATGCACGGGAGGCTGTAGCAACGATAGTGTCGTCATTTTTCAAATGACAAACAACCCCTTTTGTTCGTCCATTTTAACACAATAGGAATCCTCATAGGAATAGGAATATTTTCCCCAATTTTTGAAAAATACCCTAATTCCTACAGAATGAATTACAAAAAAAACTTTACATTACATTTTGCTAAAGAGACATATTCCGACATTTCTTTTGTTGGCTTCTTTTGCGTTTTGGTTTCGAATTCAATTATCAGAGGGGTCAAAAACTTTGAAAAATTTAAAAAAATATATATTTTTCAATTGTTTAATGTTACTATATTTTAGGTGCCTAATTTTTGGGATGTGAATAAAATAACTGGTAAAATTAAAAGTTTTAAAACAATTATTTGAATAAATAAATAAATTATTAATTAATTGGCGGCCTACAAAAAAGCCTGGAGACGAATTGTGGACTCCGTATGTTCAACATAGGGTGCGAATATGATAATAGAATAAGAAGAATTATAATACTTGAAAGTGGTCGGGTCTGGAGTAAAGCTTGGACTGGTAGCTGGTGCGCAAGACTCCTTGCCTTCATAAAATTAACAATTTACTTAACATTGCGTTCATTTGATGCAGTGCCCTATGCACCATTGAGTGCAGATTAAAATCAGAAGAAAAATAAGACATTTTTCTATTCCTGTTAAAAAAGTAATGCGTTTTGGTAACATTTTCGAAAGGCAGCAGGATTAAAATATTATCGATTCTCACCTTTCTCTTGTTGTCGCTAGATGTAGCCATGTCCCCATTACGCCATAAACCGGAACTGTATTTGTCTCCTCCACTCTGCGCGAAACGGAATCAAATTTGTGACATCCTGTCTGCGGATATTTGTTTTCGTCAGATATTCCAATTTATGAATTTAATATGAACCGAGATAGGCCACCGCGGAGGGCCGTTACGCCATTCGGATGATTTTATTACATTTTTTTTCAATGCGGCCATTATTTATTACGTTAGTCATCCATTGCGATTTCTCAGGGGATTTCAAGCCGACTAGTAATAAAATAATGTTTTTTTATTGACGAAAAATCTTTATGGATGGGTTGTTTTTGGGATTTCTCTTTTATTGCACAATAATGTGTTTTACGAGTTGTTTATATGTATATATATATATTTTTTTATAGTTTTTATTTATTAATTTTATTTAAACTTTGTATTTGCGTGGTTTGGTACGAAAACTCCATTGGGTACTGCCAGTTTAGCTTTCCTTAATAATAAGTAAAATAACAAACTATATTTTCCTTGGTTTTGTAAAACGAAAATAATCGTCAAACTTTAATTTAAAAAGAAATAAAACATTTCATTTTGAAAGAGTTTCTGAAAGTGAAAAAGCTTTTCTCATTCCACCATAGATGTCTCTAGTTAAGTTTTAGTGAAATCAAGCACTGTGTTCCTAGTTTGATAATTATATATGGAAGTTTCAAGAATTTGCATAATGTGGTGGTCAATCAAGGGTAGAATTGGAAAATCATCACTTAAGTCAGAAAAGTGATCACTTAAACCAGCCTATGATGGTCGTAAGCCCTGTAAATGCCCAGACTTACATATTATATTACATCTATGTTTAGATGTCAAAAATTATCTATAAAATATTTCAATTTGAATCACACAACACCATGTACATAGGTACATATGTATGTTTTAACTCACGAGTAAAGCAACCGAATCAACGCTATTGCGACTTCCGGATTTTTGAGGCATTAAAATGCACGTAATGTATCGATGACGTCACTTGAAGCTTTTAGCTTGACAGCGCAAAGTTCTCGCGACTACGAAAACAACAAAACCCCCGCAGAACTGGGTTATCTTGACTCATACACTTCCCCGGCTCTGCACTCTGTTTTTGGTTTCAAGTCTTTTTTTGCAAATTATTTTTTCGCCTGACAGGCAATATCGAGATTTACTGGAGCTTTACTGGTAATAACAATTTATTACCGTATTTTGCAATGAATTATTGAATTATATACCACCCATTATTTATGGATTTTTTACTCGTTATAAATACGCCATTTCTGAAAAAATAAACAATTAAGTAATTTGGCTTTGCCATCTCAACATAGATGAAAAATAATACGGAAGTTTAAATATTTACAGCCTGTCCTATGACCACCCAATACTGGTTTAAGTGATTCTTTTATGCAGTGTTATATTCATTTTTCTACCCATGATTGACAACCACGCTTATATATATATATATATATATATATATATATATATATATATATATATATATATATATATATATATATATATATATATATATATATATATATATATATATATATATATATATATATATATATATATATATATATATATATATATATATATATATATATATATATATATATATATTATATATATATATATATATATATATATATATATATATATATATATATATATATATATATATATATATATATATATATATATATATATATATATATATATATATATATATATATATATATATATATATATTTATATATTTATATATATATATATATATATATATATATATATATATATATATATATATATATATATATATATATATATATATATATATATATATATATATAGTATATGTATATCCATTGATTGATACCTTCTTGCGAGTTTTCGTTACCGTACCGTTGAGTTTAGTAGGTTATTTTTATTTGGCAGATCTTCATGAATATCTCATCAGCCTATGACACGTCGTATGCCCTGTAAATACTCTTATTATTCTTCGTCTCTGTTGATATGTCAATGTAATAACTACGACAAGCTCAAAGGGATCGCATTTCAACGGCGTTCATTTTGCTTTCATCCTTCTTCAAAGAATTTCAAATACTTTTTTTTACTTTACACCCACATATAATAAGGCTGTAACAGCTGAACATGTCCGTTTCTGTTTATACCATTTTAAACCTAAAAATAATTATAATTTATTTCAATAAAATTACGTTATAATTAATAACAAAATGATTTATAATACACTTTTGACCTATTCATATAACTCTCAATGAACTTGCTAATAATTTATTTAAAAGCAATGTGGATTATGCATTAATTACATCAATAAATTATTTGATAATGTTTTCTGTTACTTACCTTCTGCGCCTCACAAAGGGTTGAGTAATTTTATTAGAGGGATTTTATGTATATCCAATTACCTTCCCATTATATTTTAAAGGGTTATCTAGCACACCAGAAGTACAAATTAACAATCCTCGGCATATAATGCAAAGACCTTTCACGTTAAAACGTTCCGATATTCCTTTATTCCAGAAGCAACTTGCATTCATTTATAAATTTCCATTAATCTTGACAGACATTGTACTAATATTAGTGAAGCTCTTACTTTAAAGCTTTGGTAAGTTGTAGAATCAAATAAAATTATGTTTAAAAAAGGTACCAAATTTAAAATTTATATAATTATTATATTTAACAAGATAAAATTATTTCATCACGCGATGTGAGTCAATGCGTAAAAAAAATACATCACAGAGAAAAAACGATTGCCTACTCCAGGAATCAAATCTGGGTTTTTTTGCTATTTCGGTCAACGTTTTACCACTGAGCTTAGTAGTCTGCTGTCTTTATCAATAGTATAATGATTTCACAAACAATTTTATTTAATTTAATATTAGTGATAAGTGATCACTGAAACCAGCCAATGAAAGATTGAAGTATCTATAAATGCATATATTTCCATCTTCCACATTAATAAACGATTTTATTCATATGACATATTCATAAAAACCTTGATACAAATAACTCCAAAATTTAGTGAATCCAGCGTTTGTAGTATTTTGATACAACTCAAGATACTGTTTTTTTTTTATTGAAAAGGGGACAATGATATCCAATAATAATAATCAAACAACACACGATTAAAAAAAATGGACAAAAAGTATAGTAGTTTCCTTTTTCAAATAATATCACATGATTCTTTAGCATTGAATATTCAAAGCATGCTAAAAATTTCTAAGTTGGTATAATATTCGTAACAGTTATGTAATTAATATAAGTGAATAAAAAACAGCTCGAAAACGACAAAGAAAAGCAACAATTGTTGCCTAGTTCAATAAATATATTGTTATATAATACATTATTTTAAAAGGAATCAGCTCCATTTGTCGTAACAAATTGAACAAGTTAATTTTAGGTTATTGTACAAATTCATGTTCATTTTTCTTTTGTTTTGTTTTTAATATTTTTTAGGGACTTGTACAACGTGGCGAAAGTTTATCCAACTTACGCAAGTTTATACGAGTATGGGTATGAAATCCCGAGTGCCTTAACCCTTGATGTTATACTTGTTTTTCTCTATAGTATCTTCTATCCTTCCTTCATTTCCTATTATATATAATAATAGGTTCTTGGGGCTCATTTTTTACTATAATATATAAACTTGATTAAACAGTTCTGTTAAATTCCTAAATAAAATGTTTTTAAGGCGGCACGCTAATAGGCGACTTTACTTTAGCATTTCTTCCCCGTAAATATTTTGCGTTATTCATAGCACGAGCTTCTCATTTCTCAAGATGATTTGGAAGCAGTGTTCAAAGATAATTATTTAATTAAATAAACCGTTCGTAATTTCTGTTCAATCGTGAAGTTGTTTTTAGAACGCACCGCAAATACTTCTATCCGTCCATTTAAATCCATTTTTAATTCCTGTTTTATATATTTTTCATTTGCTTTTTTTTCGCCTTTATGACTGATCTTTCTCATTAATGGTTTTACAACTCCACTGAGTTTTGGAATCATAAAGATTCGACGTGAAAAGAATATTCGGTGCTCGTTTTCTTATTTTCGATAAATCGTCGTAAATATTTCAAAGAGCGAAAATGGGAAACAAACGAAACAATAAACGACACTTTTTTACAGTCGAAATCAGTCGTCCTTTTATGATTTATTCAGAATGTTTAATGTCCTGGCGTGTCCCTATTTGGGGCTTTATTTGAAATGTACAATGTCTGAATGAACCACAGACCGGACGCCGCGGATCAAATCCGTTGACCACTTATATTTTTTTTATGAACAGGGTGAAACTTGGATATTGTGAAAACTATAAAAAAAATGTAAATTATATTTTTGAGTTTATATACTTGGTCCACGTTATCTAAACAATAGTGCATAGGTAACATATTGGAACGACGATATATATTCTCGATCGCTGATTATATCAACTCAGGGTTATCAGACATATCACTCCTTTCAACAAGTCATAAGTACATATATCAAAAAACTTGATTTTTCAGGAGATCGTTTTTAAAGTTTAAGAATATAATAAAATGTTTTAAAAATAAATATCAAGCCACTTATTGAACTTTTTACTGTGCAACAGATTTTTTGAGGTAAAACCTGAATGTTTTTTCTCCATTTGAAAAATATTTATTATATTTAAAAATATAATTAAATAATACCTTTTCTTCAAAATGCTAAAACAACACTTTCTGCCCTGTAGCGGGTAAATATTAAGTCAAAAATATGCTGCTTTTGCTGGGATATAGTACATTTTCTGGGCATTCCGAAAGTATGCATAACTGAAAATTGTCGATTTTCGATATATGACGTTGTTGAAAGGAGATAGTGATATGCGACAGATATTTAAGATCTTGCAGTAAAATATATTTGATAAAAAAAAGTGACAAAGGATGAAAATCATAAAGAAAATGACTTTTCTGCTCCTTAGAGAAGGGCAAACAGGAGGAGTATTGAGTACGAAAAATAGAAGAACAGCAACAACCCGTACAAGTGTCTATCGCTTATGTGTTCAAGTCTCTTGAGAAGAAACAACAATTCATTGGGTTATTTTTGATATATAAATATAATAAATATGATTTAGAATTTGAATTTTGACAGTTTTACAATATATGAGCATTTTAGTGCGTATTCAAAAGGTTAAAATGTGTACTTCACATATTTAAAAACAAAAACTTTAAACTAGCAGTCCTGCGCGTTGTTAGTGTTTAGTCAGGTTAAATGTAAAATGAAGTTTGAAATAAAACCAAAAATATTCACAAGTCTGATGATGTCAGTTACTACGAAACCCGGTTGCTAGTCAAATAAAATTAATGTGGAAAAAATTACAAAGTTGTTATTTTATTCTACAAAAATATTCAACAACGACATGATATTCGTATTTTTTTAAATAAATATGTAGCGGTAAGCAAGCCAGTCACCCCTACTGATAATAAGAACGAATTCATTTTCATTTTAAACCATTTTAAATGAGATTATTTTACAAAGATTTTATTTCAAATATTTTCAGGTATATAGAAAATAACACCACAGAGGAAATTGGTAGTAAATTGGTTGGGTGGGAATGTAATTGCTTTTAGCAAGACTGTTTTCCTTGATTAGTATGTAACCACGTTGTTAACCTTTTGCCAAAGATTTTAATGAAGCAATAACACAACGATTTACATAATATTCAAACAAAAATCAAATAAAACGTATAAAACGTACCCTCAAATCTTCGGCCAATGAGTAAAAAAACAAAGTAAAACGTTAATTTACGTATTAACTTATTTTAACGTGTCTTCGCCATGATTTGGGTAACTTAATTTTTGGGAATGTTTTTGCCTTGAATTTTCACTCATGTATTACTTATATGAAAGTAACTTTAAACATAAAGAGTAAATCCACTCACGAGTAGGCATAGGCTATAAAACCTAATAAGTTGAAGCCTAAGTAGAGTCATGATAAGCGGTGTTACATAAGCCGTAGCTAGATTTCAGAGTCACTTAGGTGTTAGGTAATTCAAAAACTTAATTTATAGGGTTGAGAATATTTCTTTTTTTTTATCAATGTTTTGCGTTGTAAGGTGATTTTTTAGACTGTAAGAATTAATTTGTAATTAAAAAATATATTCCGCTTTCGTCTCAGCTTGAGACGAAAACTGTATTGTTTTTATGCGAAAAAAATTGGAAATGTAAGCATCCCAAGACCTTCGACCTAGCGTTCGGGTGGCTTAAGTGATCACTTTATACAAATATGAAACGTTCACCATTCTGCCCATTATGGAACATGCATATTGCGTTAATTATTTGAAAGATATGCTCTCCTATTGAATTCCTTGGATTTGTTTGTTGTAATTCTGCTAGATGTATTAGACTTTCGGCTAGCGGTTGTGCCTTTAGTTAAGAATTTAAACACATAAGTATTATATACATTTAAGCTTTTTCCAACTGAGCTTCATCAGCTGAGCTATGTACAAATTTAATTTCTTATTTCGTAATGACCTAGTAACAAAGGTCTTCTTTGTGTCTCACAGGTATCAACCCTACAGTAAAAAAGTAAATACTTGCATATATATACATACGTACAATTAATACTTACATATTTTGATTTAACCATTCTAAAATTACGATACATAACATCTTCAATCAAATATCGTTCGTTCAGGGATGAATAAGGGGTAAATTATCTCTAAACATTAGAAATACAAAATTATTGAAAATTATTTCATGTACAAAATCAACAACAACAACACCAAAAAACTGACTAGACAATTAATTTTTTCGGTTTTGTATATAAATATTTTTTTTTCAATGTTTTAGAGTTAGTACATAAACCCTGATGATGACAAGGTTCTTGTTGAAACCGGTTGGAAAAAGTGTACCAATAAAAAGAAGTTAAAATAGAGTTGTTTTATTTTTGTTATTTTACAAACTATCTGCGAAAAACATTCAAGAAATATATCATTCGCCCTAAACATATTGCGATATATTCCAAGAAAAATAAAAAAAATTACTGCATTCCAAAAAACGCTTATTTTATAAATTAAAATAAGCACACAAAAAATACTGTATTTATGTATGAATTTTAAAAAAATGAATTCACAAACATCAAAGAGTCATTCTGTCTATGTAAATTTCTGGCATTTTAAATATTTGATTACGTTAAACAAAGCGCTTAATTGCGAGGTTTAATTGAGTTTATTTGTGAGAGTATAAAGAAGGGTAGATTGTTTATAAGGGCTCGGAATGTAACTGTTCATAACGCAAGGTCTGATATACGAAATTCGACATCTCAAATTGTCATGTCGTCATTTCTATTTGCTGTGTTTCATACAAAATATATATTTATTTATATAAAAATGTTTAATAAATTCATATCATCATATAAAACCTAATATAAATAGTTAAATTGTTAATGTTACACTATGTGTAAAATGATCACCAACCTTCCATATTCCCATCTTAATGGATTTTATGTTTCAGAAGAAATTAAAAAAATTTAAATAAAAATAAATACATACTTATATATTCATGGTGCTGCCATCTATCGAGAACATTGTGATGTAAAATGCTTTCATCGTTGATCAAAGATGATAATTCATCTGAACAATTGCACACTTTAAGAGGAGCCTGAAATATTATGTTTTCATTCAGATACTTTTAAAAAGTTTTTGATTTTAATTTTTCAACAACGATGAAGAAGATATGGAAGTCTAGACATTCTTCTTTAGCTATAGTTTCAGCTAAGATACTAAAAAATCTCATTAAAATGAATGTGGAGAGCAACTCAGAATTTATGAATGAAGACACAATAAAAATTTTATCATATACTTTTAACAGGTTTACTTTCATTTCATTAATTGATTCGGCAGTCACTTTGTGGTAAAACCGAACTAATGTTTAATTATAATTTAACTAAGTAAGTACCAATATTTATTTAAAATCTATTGTGACACGTTTTCGATGCATTCCGCATAATTTTCAAATATGTTTGAAAATGACGCAGAATCCAATGAAACAGTGTCACAATAGATTTTAATAAATTTTGGTATTTACTAAGTAAAACTAAAATTTAAAAAGGTTTACTTTCAACTAGTAAGATAATCCTGGAATACTGATCTTTCGCATAAAAATAAATGTTTAATCTCTGTTGAGATGTCTTTGATTAAACTCGTTTTGATGGTGGAAATCCAGTGTTTTTAAATAATAAAAAATTAGTTTCGTTTTCGTATTTCCAAGTCCATCTCTGGTGTATGCCATGGTATTTGTATGATTTATTGTCCGGAAGAAGAAAAAGGCTGTATGTCCATGTGGCCCCAGTGACAGCGGAAGCGAAACGCCAAGCCAAGGCTTTCTGTACAATTATAGCATAGCCAGAGCCGATTGTTCTACAGCACAAAGAATTTCCCGGGACGCTGAAAATATGATACTGCCCATTAATGGTTGACCGCTCGCGTGAAGTTATTGTTGAACCACTCACTCGCGTTCTCCAGAATACCACCAACGAACGCGGCCAGAGATGGACGTCGAGTCACTCAAATAGTTTCATTTAAAAAAATGTACAGGTATTAAAAAGAATAATTTCACAACATTCATTTAATTTATTTTTTTTTTGACATCTCATCAAAGATGAAGAAGAATATGGAAGTCTGCGCATTTCCGGGGCTGACGACCGTCATAGGCTGGTTTAAGTGATCACTTTACACACGTGTAACATTCACCAATTCTACCCATTATTGACAACCACACTACTCAAATTCTTGGAAGTTCTGTATATATGAACCAATTTAGAAACCTTGTTCTTGAATCACTAGAACTTCACTAGAGACATCTATTGGTGAGATGTAAAGAAGCTTTTTTACTAAGCAGAAACTCTTATATTAGTACATATGTGAGGTCCGAATCCTGGATTATAATCACACACATGAGAAACGCCAGAAAATACCATTTTCATTTTTATTATTTAAGCTTATAATTTTACCAGACAATTTATTTACAACATTTTGAGTGTGTCCAAATACTTGTTCAAAAATTTTGATTCTCTCCAATTACAGGAGTTGTTTTCATACTATTTCATTTATATCAATGTTAGGTCGTAAAAAGTTGTCATTGAAATTATTGTTTTTTTTTTTTTAATATTTAGGATATGTTTTCATTTTTAAAGTATAAGATTGTGAAAATCAGTTTAAACTGTTATTTGTATGGACTTTTTGCAACAAGTATAATTTTTTTATAGAAACACTAAATACCAATATTAGTAATTCAATCACCATGTGTTTTTTTACTATTTTAATTCATCTGTAAATAACGCACAATTTTCTTTCTAGATAACATTTATTCACTATCTGATTGATACATACTTTATTAACAGTTGATAATCTATCCCGCTATCCTTATATATGGCCATTTATAAGAATAGCGAGAATTTTAAATCAAACACTGAACATTTTTAAATATTTATTTCGAGTAAAAGACGCACCTGAATTTGGAAGTCATAATAGTCCGTAAAATATGGTAATCACACTTATTATAAACAAACTTACAGTGTTCTTCATTGTTAAGTTTTTTTATAAAAATTTAAACAACAAAGTTTAAATAAATATTTTACAGTAACAAGAGTTTTATATTTGTTTATTTGTTAATAAAGTTACAAAATAAAATTGACTTTTTATTTAAAATAATTTGATTCAATTGTAATTAAATTTTGTCCGCCTCCGTAGTGTAGTGGTTAGCACGCTTGGCTACCGTTCTGGAGGTCCCGGGTTCGATTCCCAGGGGGGGTCAAATAAATATAAGTGATTTTTTTCACTCTAATATTTATTTAATATTAACCTGGACTGGTACCTGAAGCGGAGGGCTGATCACCTTTCCTTCGTGTGTTATCGATCAAGATTACACTGCATTTATATAATGCAGTGCCCTATGCACCATTGAGGTGCGGATAAGGGTTTGAAAGAATATAATTACAATTACAAATATATTTAATTATATTAAATAAAAAAATATTCCGCAAAGTCGTGGCCTGTGTGTGGGATACATTTGAAAAAAATATATTTTATTTGTTAGTCGTTAAATATTGCTGGATTATTTATTATTTTTATTTTAAATATTTTTTTCTTAATGCAAAAACAATCATCGTCATTTCTTGACATCTCTCTGCTTGTTTTCGCTTTATCTTTTATGCTTAGAACTAGGACGGGGGTTTAATTAAACTTTTACGACGATTCAATATAAAACAAATAAGAATCATTTTACGAAGTATTTTATGAGCCTTTCCGCCTGGACAGATAAGAGGCCCCTTAAAATTTTATTTGTCCTGGAAACTTCTGAATGAAACATCCCCCGAGATTTTCGACAAAGACGTTGTATTTGAAATATGAACGTAGATTTTCACGAGCACAGCTAATATAAGTCATTTTGTAGGAAAAAAGCCGTGTGAAAATATGTATATACGCGAATACATATTTATTTACATTTATACTGCTGTAACACTAAAAAAACTTTGTTTCAATAATTTGTAATTTTTATTTTTACTCAATATACAAACAGTTGTATTTTACCTCTTGAGTATTATATTGTTACAACTAATTTTGGAAGCTTTATGCTTTAAGCATCTGTAGCCTCCGAAATTAGTCGCTACAATAGAATACTCAAGTGTTTTATTCATTATTTGATCATAAAAAATCTCACCCTAAAGTGAACGCCGAAACAATAAATAATATATTTTGTTTCCTATTGTTATTTTACCTTTTTTTTTAAAGTAAAATGAGTAATTTTTTTTATAATATTGTCTGGCTAACAGATGCAGTTCTCGTTCTTAGTTAGATATATAAATTTATTTTTGTAATTTGTTTATATCTTTATAATTTGTATTTGTATGAATGTTACACGTATGCAAAGTTAATACTTAAACCAGTTAAGGAATAAATATATGAATGTTACACGTATGCAAAGTTATTACTTAAACCAGACTTTGACGGTCTTGAGCCCCGTAAATGCACAGTCAACAAAATAAAAAAATATGTATTTTTATAGCAATTTTCAAAAAGTATTTAGTCAGCAATTTTTATTTGCCAAACAAAACTTCTAATAAAAATGCCTTACGCTGCTCTAAAGATATATGAACAGAGATTGTTTAAAGTAAAAACATAACCGGTATAAACCCACGTTAAGATGAAAAGATAGATTTTAAAGACAAAGCTTTTCAGTTTATTGCAAATTCATCCCCCTAAATGGGTGCTAGGGGTTTATTCCGCAATACGCCACATTCTATAGTCCCGCTTCCTACTTCTTTGTTTTTCTAAATTTATTTTAATCATAAACATTGTGATTTATTATCTTTAATGTCTTCCTTTAAGCATTAAATTTATTTTCGTGATTTTCATCACGATGCCGAAGAATTTATTCTGTGGTCCTCGACAAGAAAAGATAAAATTAAGTGGTTGCTGTGTGACAAATAATAAATTTTGAAAACAAAGGACTTTTCTATAGATGTCTCAATTTATGATGAAACATCTATAGTTTTATTTTAAATAAGATGGAAGTCTAAGAATCCAGAGTCTACCTAAGGTGTAAATGAATGTAATAATAGATAATTTACATTAATTGTATACATTTATTTCAAGAACAATTAAAAACATTTTTTTTAAATAATACCACCAAACCACCTTGTGTGTCTTCTTTGTGTGTGTGGATTTCTTTTTACATATTTTTTTGTTGTTTTTATCAATTTTAACCTAATATACACACAAAATAGAAAGAAAAAATTAAGAATATGACCCATTTTAAAATGTTCATGGACTTAATTCATGATCATTTACCAATTCCTTTATTTTGCCTTTGTTCTATATGTAGTTTATTTTGACCTCTAACCTCCGTCGGCAACAAATTATAAATGTTTGGAACTATATATTACAGTGTTCGACTCTCATATTTATTGTTAATTCTTGGGACTATCAAACCTTCGTTGTGGGTAAATCGTGTATTATGTTTGTGTACTAAAAGATTTTGATATTGTATAATGTATTATTTTGTATGTAAAACATTGTTTTAGTGTGATAATATAACACAAAAAATATTAATCTTAGTTTTACAAAAATACCAGTCGGTAACAGTCTTACTTAAGTCTACATTTGATTGATGATGGAATAATTATTCCGAAACGGGTAATCATGAAGAAGTGTTTAAAAAATATTCCCAAACATTTTCAGCAAACTAAAACATAATTTGTGCGTGATTATTTTATTTTAATTAAATTAAACACTTGAATAATCCACTGAATTGAGTTTTATTTTATTTACGACTAGTTTCGAAAACGACAATTGTTTTCATCTTCAGGTGCAAATTAAAACTAACGAATAAAAATATATTTAGGTGTATATATAGGTTAATAAATATAGGTAGGGGGGTTAAGGAACAACATTTTTTGTAAAAGGAAACATTGATAATAATGGTGACGTATTTTGAAACAGTATATTATTAATTATTGTTTTATCTGAATTAAAATTTTTATGCATTTCTAAATTTTCTAAATTATTCATGACTTGACCTTTATTTGTAACAGAGTGTAATAATTTAAGTGTATGAGAGTCAAATGAGTGGTTAGTTTCCATGATATGATTTGCAAATTCCGAAAAATAATTACTTGTTAGACCACGACGATGTTCTCTAAAATACATAAAAATTTCAATTCAGATAAAACAATAATTAATAATATACTGTTTCAAAATACGTCACCATTATTATCAATGTTTCCTTTTACAAAAAATGTTGTTCCTTAACCCCCCTACCTATATTTATTAACCTATATATACTCCTAAATATATTTTTATTCGCTAGTTTTAATTTGTACCTGATGATGAAAACAATTGTCGTTTTCAAAACTAGTCGTAAATAAAATAAAACTCAATTCGATGGATTATTCAAATGTTTAATTTAATTAAAATAATCATATCATTCCACAAAGTTAATGCCGAATCAATAAATAATATGATTATTTTATTATATTTTTAATGTGTTCATAATGATAATAATCCAAACAATTTTTAAAATCGATTTTTATAGATAATGCGTCCAAGACAATTGAGGTTGGATTTTTTAATACGAAACTTACAAAGCCGACAACCTGTCAGTAGCTAGTCAAACGCACTAATTACTAGACTTTCAAGGCGGGTTTCCATTTTCTAATTTCAGTAACGTTTTTACCTAGAAAAGATAATTGATAAAGAGATCTTATATTAAAATAAATGTTTAAATTTATATTTATTTAATTTTTAATCATATGATCATTAAAAAAAAAGAGAAAATTATTTTTTGTGGTTATTGTTAGGTAATTATACGAAACTATATTTCTCAAAATTTTGCTTGTAAATAAGGAAATATTCTCAGATGTCATTCTTATTACGCGAATATTGTGGAAATATTTCAAGTTTATATGTTGTTGTTTGCCAACAGAAGATATAGTGAATGATTTATTTATCCTAATGGATGTCTTGAAGTGCTCATGGTCACAATAGGAACATTGCACTCTTGATTCAAATGATCTTATCAAAATTTAACTGAAGTACTTTAAGACACAACAAAAAAGTATAGTATTAGGAAAAATAAACAATTAAATCCAATTAACCAATTATTAACATTAAAAAAAAAACATTTTAACACACTTCAATTCCACATTGACACCACATTTCTATATTCGTACGAACGAAAGTGCGTCGTAAGATGCGAGGCGCCATATGAATATGTAAACTCAGTGCGATTCGACAAGTGTTTCTTTTTTAAATGTTACATTATTAAACCTGTAAAAATGTAAATAAGTATATAGAAAATTTACAGATTACATATTATGTGTCCTTCGGGGATGTAGTATTTCTTAGTACATGCACAGGTATTCAACCCCAATTGATAGGTGTGTATCAATATTTGTTAATGTGGATATGCATGTGAGTGTGCGTGTGTGCGTGTGTTTGTGTATGTGTGTATGTGTGAGAGTGTGTTTGTGTGTTTGTGTGTGTGAGTGCGTGTGTGTGAGTGTGGGTATGGGTGTATATGTGGTTACTTAATTTCATCATACTGTTATTTCCTTGAATAATTTTTATAATACCTTTTAATTTTAATTTTTCATTTAAATACTGTATACGCCACTTAAATATTAGAGGCTTTTACATTTTACCCTTAGTTTTGAAATAAAGATACATAAGATAAATAAAATAATGGTACCTACTTCTCGACCTCCGTTTTTTTTCTGCCATAGCAATATCCCTCATCCTTAGCTTATTCACGTACCTCATAAAACAATTTACTCCTTTATCTAGGAATCTGGATGCCAAGTAATCTATATCTATCCAAATCTAATCGTTCAACCTTAATACGATCAAGGGACATGTTAACGCTCCAATTTTTGGATCCAGTGTCTTATGAACCATTTCAGGTTCAGATATGGACCACATTTATCACATCACTGATTCAAAATAACACACAACCTAGTTGCGGCTGCGTTCATTTCAATTTGAGATATTATTGAGAATGTTTAATTATGTCCGCCTCCGTAGCGTAATGGTCAGCACGCTCGGCTACCGTTCTGGAGGACCCGGGTTCGATTCCCAGGGGGGGTAAGAATAAATATGAGTGATTTTTTCACTGTAATATTTATTCAATACTACCCTGGACTGGTACTTGAAGCGGAGGGCTGATCACCTTTCCTTCATGTGTAAACGATCAAGATAACACTGTGTTTATATGACGCAGTGCCCTATGCACCATTGGGGTGCGGATAAGGGTTTTATTATTATTATTATATGTTTAATTATTGAGAATGTTAGATTCAGACAAAACTAACGAGTAGGTACCTTTCTATTAGAATAAAAAATAGATCACTTATCAAGTAATTTTTTTGTTGTTGTTATTATCATGTTTTTTCGTTGATAACGTTAAAATCGAAAACTAGCTCCGTTTCAAAATAAATCAATGTTTAAAAAGCTACTTACATCTAGTTTTATTTTAATATAAAATATTATTGCAACAAAAAATGCCGATAAAAAACATGAATCAGGACTACCTTCAGTATTTGTTGAACAACTTTCATAAATGATTTTAACGAAGAATAATATTTTGGTAGCAATTTTGTTAGATTAACAAAATCCGAATAGAAATGCCGACAAAGGGCCATAAATTCCTAGAGATCGTGATAAACCTTTTTACTCCATAGAGTACAAACCAGGGAGACACGTACCTACGGTACATTTATGTTTTGAAAAATTCATTCACTACGTAATAACAAAATCTATCTTTTTGCAGGCTAACAAATTTTGTAAATGGCCCAAATAAGAGTATTTGGTTCATTTGACGTAGTCCGATAATAACCTTGTTAGGGGAAAAAGTTGATATAAAATAATTTCATTAATTGCTTCGGCAGTCACTTTGTGACAATATCTTTCCATGTTTACATTTTGTCATCTCTACATATATGAAAAAGAATATGGGAGTCTGGATATTTACAGTGCTTATGACCTGTCATAGGTTGGTTAGGTGATCACTTTACACGCGTACAACATTCACCATTCTACCCATGATTGACAACCACATGAGTCGGATTTTCGGAACTCCTCGATATATTGATCAATCTTATAAAACAGTACATTTGAGTTCACAACAGCCATCTATCTCGGATTAAGAAAAGGTTTTATTTAACAGAGACCCTTTTATTTGTATGCAAGATCCGATTGTGAACAAGTATTTGGACACACTCAAAATGTTATGAATATTTATTTTTAATTTAAGTTTTACTTGGTAAATACCACTCTTTCTGAAAATATATTGTGACGATGCATTTTGCATCATTTTCAAACAACGTATACGTGTTTCAAATTGTTGCGGAATGTAAATTAAAAATGAAATCAAATAAATAAAAATAATCATAAATTCAATGACATTGTAAATCATTATATTTTGATTTGACGTATTTTAATAAAAGCTAGCAATTCTCGGCTACCTTTATCCGAATGCATAGTGTGGTGGTAAACGTGTTAAGATACGATGCTGGAGGCCCCGGGTTCGATTCCTAGGGTAAATCAAAATAAATATAAGAGATTTTCTACCCTAATATTTGTTTCAAGTCCCCTGGACTGGTTTCTGAAGCGCAGGACTGAACACGTTGCTTTCACGAAATTAATGATCTGACGATGATGGGAAAAAATGAAAATAGAAACTAATATGTTTAATTACACGATGTCTGTGAAGCAATAAAAATATTCAAAATCTATCAAACGACAATGCAATCGAAAACATTGAAAATGCTAAGTGACAGCACCTGTCAAGAAGTACGCTGTCCGCCATGAGCAACATTTAGTAGTACGTATGTTGCTGTTACATTAAAAAACAATTTAAAACTAGAAAAAAAACTTTTTCAAACCCTTGTCCACACCCAATGGTGCATAGGGCACTACATAGTATTGACGCAGTGTTATCTAGATCGTTACTTACATGAAGGCATGTTGATCACGCCTGCGCTTCAGGGACCAGTAAAGGGCAATATTAAATAAATATTAGAGTGTAAAATCAGTTGTATTTATTTTCACCCTCCCCTACTAGGAATCGAACCCCGGACATCTAACACGGTAGCTTAACACGCTAATTATTACACCACGGAGGTGGACAAAAAAAAATGTAATATAACATTCACAATCATAGTATAGGACTGAAATTTACGATACTTTCCAATGAGCAGATAACCAAAAAGGTTGCAAACCTCTGATTAAGGGATTTTAACACCGTGTGCTAGAAGGTAGAGGTGCTTACTGCTCCTGGTAACCATTTCTAAGAAACTAGAAAGTGTTCACGTATACTTCTCAACGGGCCGCGCTACTTCGTTTCTTATTTTATTTCAAAAGAAACTACGCGATGAAAGAAGGTTAATGAACACAGACTCAGGATTTCCCGCCAGGACCTTTAATGAAGTTTTAAAAGTAAGCACTGGAAGCAAGTGGATTGGGATCTTCAACCGAGTAAAATACATCAGAAAACTAAATTTAAAAATAACTAGCTTCGATGGTTGTTGGGAGAAGTGAAATTAGTTTGATAAATATATTTTATGAAATTTTCCGATAGATGAAAACTTTTTGTTTTATCAGATGCTGTATTTTTACTCATTTTTACCGAATAAAAGTAGGGTTTAAGTTTTTTTTTAAAGGGAAATATTTGTGTTTTTATTATTTACAAAAATACTTCAATTTCATTATATTTCTGTGAGCCTAAGCTGCTCATTATTAGAAATAGGTAACAAACTGTGGTAGAGTGGATTCGAACCGAGAAACTCTGACTCAAGAGTCCGCGACAATAACCACGGGACCACAACCCGACACTTCGTGAGCTACGTAGTTAAAGCCTTTACTTCTGTATGGAAATCTAGCCCAGATGATCAGAATCTATATAATTTTGTATTTATTTGAGTTCTACAGGAACAAATTACACAATTGAATATTTAATATGAAATAGACATTTTGTTACCATGGATATAAAATTTCTATAATGCATAAAAAGTTGGTAAGGAAATATTAAAATAGTAATAAAATTTGAAAATAGTAAGAAAAAATGTATTACTTCAGAAAATTCAATGTATTTTTACAAATTAAAGAATTCACTACCAGGGGAGCAGAAACGCGAAGTAGCATCCGTATGAAAACACAGCCCAGGTAATATGAAATTAGACATCATATATACATAGGTTTGACTTCTACAGTATCAATTTACGAACATGAAATAGACATTTTGTCACCACGAAGATAAAATATCTAAGTACCGTAAAAAGGCAGTTTAAGAAATAATAAAATAGATCTTCAGAAAATACGGTGTATTTTTACATATTAAGGAATTCACTACCAGGGGAGCAGAAACCAGAAGTAACATCTCTTCTTGACCTTTTGTGATATATTACGTCGGATAGTATAAAGATATGAAACCGCAAAGAATAGACTGTTATCTGTTATGCCTTTTTCCAATCCTTCAATACAATAGGATTATTGACGTGGAAAGGAGCCTTTCATATTTCCATTCATATTCACATTGATTTAATAACGGTCCATTGTTTGAACCTATAAAGAATGGGTGTCCAAAAAAGTCTCGGAAAATTCCTTCCGAGCAATTTTCTCAATTGAATGCCTCCAGTATTTTAATTAAATATCTTATTCCGGCTAAGGTCAGTGTCTTATTTGGTGAACAGTTTAAAATTCGTTCTGTTACTTTTACAATTTACGAAAATGAAAGCAAAATTATGTGAATAAAGCAATTTACATGATTTATTACCATTAGGTAGAATAAACGTTTTCGAAATTTAGGGTTCAAACTCCTATTTACAAACCGGCCTTACTTAAAATAGATTTTTACTCTAGTCAAAACAAAAACCGATTCTAAAGCATTAAAATACCTATTTTTAGTAAGTTTTTATTAAATCCATATAAAACCGATATTTTAGATTAATTTTTTAAGCCTTTCAAATCCATTCCACAACTGCCAAATGAAGTGATATTATCCGATATGCAATATAATAGTTCTTATTTTGTAAAGATCTTGTACAATCGCGTATACTAATACACATTCTCACATACATTTTCCATTGAAAATTCCAAAAATGCAAATTAATCTAAAAACACTGTCCATCATTGGTTGCTTCTTATTGGTAGCGACTTATGATGTCACGAATGATTTACTTTTTCTGTTACCGGATTGGACTGATATTCATGTAAAATCTTTTCCCTGTTCATATTTCTTAACAATTTGACTTTTTTGTTTGTCAAACTGTCATGTTATTATACTAGAAGATAGAAATACACAAAACGCAACCAAATTTGTGCATTTATTGGCGTGATTAACTTAAAAGATCGAATAAAAAAAACTAAATTAAGTAACGACCTATTTTAAAAGAAAAAAGGCCGTAATTTAATCCGGATTTTAAATTCGATCGCCCATCACTAGTAACAACAAGGTAGACGCAGATAAGTCCAGGTTTGATGTTTTTTCAGATTTTTTGTGCTTTCACCAGTTTATTTTTTACAACACACAATTTTTTCCTTTTGTTTTGTTACTATTTTTTTAATGTTTCCAAAATAATAAAAGTATTTTGGATCAATATAGGCTATGCCGAAAGAGTAAAAATACAAGCACATACGAACATACAATGTATTACACTTAAGTTTTGTACTGACATTTCTTGATGGAACTGTATTTGATAGAATAAAACAACAACCATGTAATTTTTTCCACATGAATTTTATTTGACCAGCAACCGGTCTGATGTTGTTGGTTACGACGAAACCCGGTTGCTTGTCAAATAAAATTCATGTAGAAAAATTTACACACTTGTTATTTTATTATGTAAATGTAACATGAAAATTACTTTAACAAGTCTGGTACCCAAAAAATATATATTTGATGTAGGTTGTGTATGCATTTTAACATTTATTTGGGATGATAATATTTTCATTTCGAGCTTTTTTCACAAGTGTGCCAATAATGATAATTCCTGACTCTTCCAGCTAGATGCACAGGAGCGGCTTCTGAGTACGAACGCATCTAGAACAATGGCCGCCATATCATTAGGATTCATAGTGGTAGTTACTCCCGCTACTATCCAGGAAGTTGTTGCAGCCTGCACCGGATGTAAGGTAGGATATCTAATCACCGGATGTAGCTTGTTTAGCAACTTCGACTTAGTGATATGGAGAAGTTTCGTGAATGAAGCCTGGAGCCCCTACTAAACTCAGGGGATGATGATCAGTTTACTAAATAACTTATGAAAATACATTTTTTTTATGTAAACAAAGGTTAACATTAATACAAAGTGTGAAATCGATATGACTTAAGATTTAATAAATTTAATAAATATAAATAAAATATCTTACAATACTTGACATCGATAGAAATCGATAAATGTAAAAATGTATGTGTTTGCTTCTATAAATAAAATTCATAAAAAAATTAAAAAACAATACGCAGTTATTTCAAAATTTAATGAGATACGTCTCAAACATACTGGATTTACCACTAGGGATAGATAGGTATTAAGATATTTGTGTTCAATCATGGCCAGAATGGTTAAGAAAAAATCCATGCATCATTTCCTTCAAAATTGTTTCATCTCTGTTAAACATCAATTCTCATTTCATTCGGTAACTTGAACTCGACTTAAAACATCGGTTTAAAATACCAAAGTCCCTAAAATAAAAACCGGAAACAAATTAATTTATTCAACCTTTTTATTTTTATAATTATTCATTAATTAAATTTGTTGTAGGTTCCGCCGATGCTTGACTTCATAGTAACATGGCTGGCACTCAGTAACAGTTTCTGGAATCCTTTTCTCTACTGGCTTCTTAACAACAACTTCCGACGAATCAGCGCAGAGCTCGTCTCTTCAGGGGTAATGAATAAAATAGTTTTTTTTTAATATTCATTATTTATTTATTTTTTTCTTATATTTGATAAATTATCAATTACGGTTTTAAATGGAAAATACAGCTCCAATTTGTCATTGAAAAATAAAGAACAAATTACTAGGAACATTTCAAATTATAACAAATAATGAACAAATGATGAATACTTATGTAATATATATATGAATAATTGTGTAATTTCTTATATAATTCAGAAACAGTGTGTAAAAAGCTCAAGATTATTCCTCGTTTTAATCCATTTCGGTGGCGTTGGATACCCAAAAAGTCAGTTTAAAAAGGTATTTAATTCCCTTTAAATTCTATGCTTTGGAATTTTGTTTCACAAAACACAACCTTTGATAAATTCTTTGAAACGGTCAAAGAAGAAAAAATATAAAAGTTATGTAGAAGAAAATAAATACATCCTTTGATAATGGCTCAAGATATTGTTCGTATTCGTATATCGCTAATTTCTGAGAACAAAATCACAATTAAAATTTCAACAACAAAGTTTAAATAAATATTTTGCAGTAACTACAGCTTTTTATTTGTTTGTTTGTTCATAAAGTTATAAAATAAAATTGACTTTTTTATTTAACATAACTTGATTCAATTGTTATTAAAATTTTACCGTCTAAATATTTTTTTTTCTTAATATCTAGAGTGACACGTGTTTCGATGCATTCCGCATCATTTTCAAACATAAATGCATCGAAACACGTGTCACAACAAATTTTAATAAAAAGTGTTACCAATTTAAAACTACTTAAGTTAAAAATGGATAGATATTACCACAAAGTAATTGGTTTATTATGAAAACATTAGCGTAATGTACTAATTTTATACTCATTTTACTAAAATCATTTAACACATTCTTTATGAAATATCAGTAGTCTAATTTAAACTATGTTGCATTCTTTGCAAATCGTTCAATTTTAAATATCTGTATCTTTTAAAATATATACATTCTTATTTTACAATTCAATTGGCATAAAAAGCAAATAATCCGTAACCTTTGTATTTTTTAATGGTAAATAAAAAAAAACTACGATTTTTTCCAAACTTTCATCAAGGATTACTTTACTTATGTGATCATCGAATATTCAATGGTCAAATATCATAACATATAGAGTAAAATATACTCTACTCGTGTTTGTTTAAGAATATTAAATAAAAATGGTTTTTATATATTTTTATTTACGGTTTTTCTTCAACTGCTTTTATACAAATCTGGAATTTTTATTATTTGTCTTATATATGGAGCATTTTTTCCTATTTCTCGTGAAAACTGCTTTGTTGATAGGGAGATAATACATATTCTATTTTAAATAACCCTAAAAAAGCCCTTAGGTGATCTCAGAAACAAATATACGAGTAAATATCCAAAATGGAAAATTAATCGACCAGGAAAAAGGTCTTTTTGAAATCCGTATTGTTTTTTTTATATGCTTGCGGTATTTTAGTATTCTGTCAAAATTACTAACCACTTATTGGCAAATTTTGATTCTTCAAATTGTGACTTATTGTTGAAATTCACCAAGTAATTTTCCTATGGAAGTTTCTCTTTTTTTCCACTCGTGACACAAGGTATATTTAATTCTTGATTTGTTTTAAGTCACTCTTCTATCCAAATAACAATACAAATAACAGTACTTGAAAAGTAGAAAAATACAGTTCTTTATAAGTTAAAAGTCATTTTTTTACCAGATCATGGTACAATATTAAAATATTGAAAATTGCCTGCTTAACTTTGAAAAAAGTGTTTTACAAGAAAAAATTGATATTAATTATACAATATTTTTAATTTATCACTTAAACATTTCACTTTAACTCAAATTTTAGCAAAGTGACTAGTATTATAAGTAAATTAAATTGAGAGTGATATTTTTAAGTAAATGTTGTGACAGGGACAAATGACTGTAAAGAGTACACCTATAAAATGCCAGATACAGTATGTATCATTCACGCTCAATTGTGCATATGATCCTCTTTTCGCTTAGTTTTTATACCCCCCCCCCCCCTGTATCTTTTAGTGCATGCGTTAATACGACTAAGAGTTGTGTCTACCGTGAAATTAAAATAATGTTTTATTATTTTTTCAGTTCTGTTGTAAACGAGAACCAGAGGTTCCTCTGGAGAAATCTTCAGGCTGCTGCAACTCCTTATCGTCTGAACCTCCTGCTCCTCCGCACAAACCAGATCTGGAAGGACTTTCTGAGAAGTACTGGGGAGAGATCCTGGAAAGAACGGTCTCATCCACAAGTCTTCACGCCTTGCAGAAGGTCTACCATGGCCCGAGAAAAGATTCCTCCTTTAAGTGTAACGGCTCCATCAAGAATCACAAATCAGACTCTATCAAATCTATTCACGAATACCCTAGACACTACGACAATTATCATCCGAGAGAATTCCAACATTTCAACACCGGATCCGACTTCCGGATCGATGTGTACGGAAACCCAGTCGAATGCCGATACACCAAACCGGAATTAAGATTATTCGAGAATCATTCAGAACTGAGGTTGGGAGAGGCTAGATCTAATTTAAGTTTGGATGAGATAAGTTTAAATAAATGCAACCGTCACTTTAACGATTCATGAGATTGGGAGCAAAAATACGTTTTCTGCAAAACCAACAGCCTCGATAGGCGACCGAAAGGCAGAAAAATGGACAGTTGCTTCCATTGGCAAGTCGACGATACTGACGGGGAAGAAGATTGTATAGTCGTTGACGATAATAATATACAAATACGCACAAGTAACAATATTGGATTGCTGGAGCAAAACTTTGATAGAATCCTTAGCTTAAATACCGAACAAAAAGTCCAAACGGATAGCGTTTTTTATGACGGTTATGACTTTGGCGGAGGAATTGAAATCGATCATTCCGAAGATTGCTCATATTTTGGACCAATTTGCGACTCGCATTCGAGTAGCAATCAGCAAACTGACGGAGCTGATTGCGGAACTGGTTGGGAAGCAGATAACCACAGCAACAAAACTTTTTTCAAAACTCCTTCCTTGACAATACGAGAACTAGAAGTCATTAGAGAAAGTTCGCAAAGCTCAAGTGAAACTGATATTGTCACATTGACAAGATAATACAATAATATATATTATTTTTTGACATCTCATCAAAGATGAAGAAGAATATGGAAGTCTGGGCATTTACGGGGCTGACGACATGTATAATTAGGTATCGTAGAACGGCTACTTGAACTTTGGTTGTTACTTGAGTCCAATACAAAAAAGAGATTTAAATCTGTATTTGGTGTACAATAATGAACGTATCGTGAAATAAGTCCCCTTGTCAGGGAAACAATGAATAATGTTGATACGTAAATTATTGTAGACCAAATACAGATATATTTTTTTTTGTACTGGGCTCAAGTAACACATCAAAGTTCAAGTAGCCCCGTTCTACGGCATCAAATTTGTTTGAAATGTGACTATAAACCCTCAATTAAATAACAAAATACTTTCATTTATTTCTGGTCAACGTTATAAAAATCTTTGCGATCGTATGTTTTACATGATAATCTATATAAATAAAGATGTAAATGTTAGTTTTCTCAAAATTCCAAAACTCCTAAAGTTATTCAGCGATTGCTAAAGCAACGTTACGTTTAAATACGCAAGTGAGATTGATATTTTTGGCGGATTCCAGCGCCATCTATTGAACGTAACAGCAACAAACTCAATACTTAACATTGCTCATAGCGGGCAGGGTGTTTTTTGACACCTATTAAAATATTCAATACCCGTATTTAATGTGAAATTAATCACATAAGTAATGTGTCCAATCTCTTTTCTTTCTTTTCCATTTAATCGGACTGAGATACAGCAACGCGTGGCCAGGAACAGCTGGTATTATATGTTAATAATGTTTTATCATAATTATATAGTCCGGAAGATGCCTCATGAGATAATTAATGTAGGTGATATGTAATGCACTTTTCCGCGAATGCGTGTTTTTTATGGTCATAGAGGTCAGTTGCCTGCAATCTACCTGTGAATCGGCAGTAATTAATACTTTCTGCAGGCAGGAAAGAATCATGCACATCAATGAAGATATTCCTTTATCTTCCCAGCGTAGAAAAATGAAGAGTAAAATCACTCATCCTTCAGCTACCGCGATAAGAAAAATAAAGATTTTTTTTGACATTGTAATATGTAGACATGGTTCCATTATTTAAAAGAATAACTGATTATTATAATTAATATGATACTCTAAAACAAACACACACAATTATAATAATAAAAATAGAAAGTACTTGAATAACCATACATTGTAATCAGATATTGATATAAATACTAAATTGACTCTTTTTTTGTAAAATATTATATAACAATAAACTGTTCTATTATATATTACGTATATCAATAAAACATTATGAAAATTATCAAATTGATACTTATATCATGTCATATTCACATATTTTTTGTACATAAACGAATGTAAATATAATTAAAAATTTACTTGATTTTTATCGCAATTTAGTCTCTCTGTATCGTGTAAAGGTTAGCATATAAGGCGACCATGCTGGAAGTCCTAAGTTTAACTCCCAGGATAGTCAAAATATGTTTTTTTATTTTATTTAATATTTATTTTTAATTACCCTGGATTGGGTACCTTAAGTGCAAGGCTGATGAGTTTTTCTTCGTGCATTTAATGATCACGATAATGCTCCTACATGTTGCAGTACCCTATGCACCATCGGGTGTAGATAAGGGTAAGACAAAGAAATCACACTTTGTTCTTAAAAAGTGTCACAATTTTACTAAATTGCAAGTATTCTGAAGAGTTTAACCTTAATTTTACCTAAAATTAAAATTAAAATTAAAATGTGTAATTAAACTTTTTTATGATAATCTGAACCATTTTATACAATTGACAAATTTTGCTATCCTTACTTTATGAATAAAAAACATGAGTTAATCTGTCATCCCTGTTATTCGATATTCAATATTTTTTCTTTTTTAAACTCTAAATTTCTTCTTCTTCGAATAACCGCATCCGATGGTGCATAGGACACTGTATCATATAAACACAGTGTTATATTGATAGTTAATACATGAAGGAAAGTTGATCAGTCCTCCGCTTCAGGTACCTATCCAGGGTAATATTGAATAAATATTACAGTGAAATATCACTTATAATGATTTGAACCCTCCCCCTGGGAATTGAATCCGGGACCTGCAGTACGGTAGCCGAACGTGCTGACCACTACACTACGGAGGTGGATAATTACTATTAATTTGCCATAAATAATATATTCATTTTTGAATTATTGTAAATAAATGTACATTCAGTGATTTATAAATAATTTTGTGAACAGTAAAACTTGATCGTTGTTAAGTATGTTAATATTATAAACCAATTATTGTAGAAATGAAACTTGTTCGTTTTTTAGGAGCAAATATTTATCTGTGATTATTGTAAGATGAAATATTACATCAATATAAATTGACTAATGGTAAAAAAAGCACAAAAAATGGAAGTTATGTGTAAATTAAATATTTAAAAAATATTAATATAGAACTCTTAGTGATTAATATATTTATTTCATAAATATTTATTTCAACGACTTTTAGGTTAAAAATTAGCAAAGGTTGTAAATATAATTGCGAAACATATTGAAAATAAAATGTCAAATAAACTGTTGAAAGAAATTCCGGATTATTATTTACCTTTCTACTTGTTTAAAATTTTATTTTATATTATAATCAATAAAAATAAAATGTGTTTGATTATGACTCAAATTTGCTTTTTTAAATATTCAAATAAAATACTACTTATGGCTTTATTTATATAGACTTGACTACTTTCGAGAATCATAAAACATATGTTCTAGAAACTAGTCGTGTTTAAAGTAATAAACTTACAAGTGGTCTTATACAATTGTTTAATTTTTATATTTGAATCACAACAAATTTAATGCCAAATCGATTGTATGAATATTTTTAATGTTAGCAATCTTTCGAAACTATCAACTTTTACTTTAATTAGTAAGTTTAGGTATTGGGAAATATGGTGTTTTAGAAATTCGTGTTAATATATAGTTCTAATTACCTTTTGAGTTTATTGTACTACACAATAAACTTTGCAATTTTATTAACATTTCAACAGAGATAAGAGCACAATGCTTAAGAATTGTAGGGCGTATGACCTACAATTGGCTGGATGTAATGTGTAACATTCTATAAATGTTGTATTTAGTACTTGACGGGCCTCAGGCGCAATTAAATTCTGAACCCTCTTTTAATGTTACGAGAGATCTCCCTCCAATTTACTTATTATTTTCGGATGTCCAATATTTACTAAAACGGAGCCAATCAACAAAAAATTCCATTTTCTTTTTTTTTTACTTTACTCTAGGTTAGAAAATTCAATATGTATAAGCTTAATATTTTTTAAATAGGCACCGCAGGCATTTTATATTTTATCAAAGTTGTACTGTGTATAGGTTATTGAAAACAAATGTGATGAATTAAACTCAACCATTTAAGTAATTATTTTTAAATCAAACACCGATTTTTTGAGTCTACTAAGCTATAATTTATTAACAAAAACACATAAAAAAATTAATATTGTGACAATTGTTTCACCTAGTTATGGCATTTTCAAACGAATATTGAGTTCTACAAATTAAACGCCAAATCAATAAATAAACTCAACCACATCGATTTTATCAAATTCACCACATCAAATTTTAGACAAAGTAAGTATGATTTAGAAACACATATGAAAATTATAATGAAAATAGTATTATTATTATTTGTTTAAATCAAGTGTTTCACTTTATTCGTAGAGTAGAATATTTGTCTACATGTCGCTCACACCTATAATGTCATATATAAAAATCGTTTACTTTAGGTTGTGCATGTTTTCGGAATGCCCAGAAAATGTACTACATCTCAGCATAAGCGGCATATTTTTAACTTAATATTTACCCACTACAGGGCAGAAAGTGTTGTTTTTGCATTTTGAAGAAAACGTGTTGTTAAATTATTTTTCAAAATGTACTAAAAATTTTTCAAATGGAGAAAAAACATTCAGGCTTTACCTAAAAAGATCTGTTGCACAGTAAAAGTTCAATAAGTGGCTTCATATTTATTTTTCATACATTTTATTATATTCTTAAACATTAAAAACGATCCTGAAAAATTTAGTTTTTTGATATATGACGTTGTTGAAAGGAGTGAGCGATGTGTCAATCCATCGCTGATTTTACCCATGACGACAATATGACTTAAATTTCGAAAGTTGTTTAAATTGAGACAGGAAAATTTTACTTTACCAATACAAATTCCGGTGTTGCCATCTGTTGTTGAAATGTTAAGCACCTAATTGGAGCTGAACAATAACTTGTTTATCTCTGTTGTAATATCAATCAAAACTCAGTTAAACTCCCTTGAGGGGTTAAATCTAGTATTTGTATTTGTATTGTAAGAGTTTTAAATACACTCTAGGTAAAGCTAATATTTGGTGTGATTTTTTTTTTTTTTAATTCACAAATACACTTTCATGTGACAATGGCGAGTCACGAGGAAAGCTGGCCGAGTTCAGTAGTGAATTTTTCGTTCCATAGATGTCAGTTTTTGACGGTTTTTGCAAAGTTTCGCGTAAAAATATTCGGTATAATCGAATTATTGTACAAAATAATATTTTATAATTTGCTTTTACACAATGTCAACAGGTGTCGCTAGCAAACTAAAATGATAAAAACGTGGGTATTACAAAATAAAAATAATAAAATTACCCTGGACTGGTCCCTGAAGCGCTGGAGTGATCACCTTGCCTTCGAGTAAGTAACGATTAAGATACACTGTATAAATACAATTCAGTGCCCTATGCACTATTGGGTGTGGATAAGAAGAAGTATTTATATAAATTTGTTTGACTCCAAGACGATAAATGCTAGTTCAATCATAATTGTACATATAGCTTCTACCCTCATCCGCACCCTATGGTGCACAGGGCACTGCATCATATAAACGTAGTGTTATCTTAATTGTTAACCCATGAAGGAAAGGTAATTAGCCTTCTGCTTCAGATATCAGCCCAGGGTAATACTGAATAAATATCACTTTTATTTATATTTAACCTCCCCTTGGAATCGATCCTGGGACCTGCAGACAGATATATGGTATGGTATAAAAGCGTCCTGAAGCCACATCTAAAGAAAAACAATCGCTTAAGAGGGTAAGTATAAGAATTTTTTACAATTTTCATGATAGTTGACCTGCTCCTAATTCCCCAATCTCCTAATCCCCGGTTCCTGGAATATGAACGAACAGGAGCTACTAGAAGAATAATAATGTCCAGAGACCCACAAGGACGACAAAGGACGTGCATATGCAGCGATGTAGTCGGAAGTAGTTATTGCTGGTTGCATCCTGTAAGGGCATTCGCTAATGACTAAAGAAGCAGACTGGCAGAACCAGATTTTGTTGACAACCATGACCCCCACCGAGACACCGAACTTTTCAAGTGTAAAGTATCCGAGTATAATAAAATAAAATGATACTCGCTGAAATATGGTCATTTTGCTGGGTTTCAATAGAATTTTTTCAAATAACCTTGCCAGTAAATACTGACGTTTTGTATTTTATAGGGATCGATAAACCTTTTCAAAAAATATCTTTAAATATTGCGTAACGATTTATATTTCTTTGAATATTTAAAAACTCAACTAATTTCTTGATCGTTTTCGCTCTATCATCTTACCAGTAACTTTTAGTGTAGGTATTGCGTGTGTTTGATATTTTTTAGCGAGAAAAACGATGAATATATAACAAAAGTTGGTAACGATTTAAAAAAGTATGTATTTTTTTTTTGCAGTAAATATGAAACCAACTATCAATTTACAGTTTCTCGAATAAACAAAAGCGAATCTTTTATTAATGCAGTTATTTTAATTTATACGTTTTTTTTTATTGTACCACATATATGTTAACTTTATTAATATTCCCATGAGTTTAATACAAAACCACTGTGAAAAATATTGGCATTTATATGTATTTATATATATATATTTATATAAATATATATATATATATATGTATATATATATATATATATATATATATATATATATACATATATATATATATATATATATATATATATATATATATATATATATATATATATATATATATATATATATATATATACATAAATATATATATATATATATATATATATATATATATATATATATATATATATATATATATATATATATATATATATATATATATATATATATATTCATATATATATGTATATATATATATATACATATATATACAGTATCTACTCAATGAATTAGGGCCACCCATTATTTTTTTGAATACTCTGAAATCTTTTGGATTATTATATTTATTTTACATAAATACTTTAAGTTTTCTATTGACATCTAATATCATGTATATTACCTTCAATAATATGTAAAATATACCTGGATTATTTAAGCCTTTACAAAATTTAAAACCCTTTTTCTGAGAAAGGTCCCTAATTAGCACAGGTAGACAGATAGTTGAAAGTTCAAAAATTAGTCCTATCTTATTTATTAGTGAAGTTTCTTGAGTTCTGGTTATTGTTTTGTTCAGAGAGGTTATATAGTTATCGTGTCTTGTGAAAAAAACTTAATTTTTAATTTTAGTTCATAAAGTATAATTTTTTTTGTAAACACAAGTGTTTTTTTTGAAAAAGACAAAATGGGAAAAAGTAAAGACATTTCTGAGGAAAAAAAGTCTAGTGTTATAGTGCTACTGAAATTAGGAATACTATCTAATAGAGAAATTTCAAAAAAAGAAAACGTTTCTCATCAAACAGTGGACAGAATTTCAAAATCAATAAAAAATCAGTCACCCGCCTCCAGCAATCGGCGAAAGAACTGTCGTAGGATTAGAAAATCAACACCGAGGACTGATCGAAAAATCGTTCAAAGTGCGTTAAAAAACCGTAGTGCATCAGTTAAAACATTAAAAATAAAATTGGAAGAAGAGGGTATAAATATATCGGTATCAACACTGAGGCGACGTCTTTACGAAGTAAATCTGAAATGCAGGCGCCCTGTAAAAGTACCAAAATTGACACCACGAATGAAAGCGGATAGATTAAAATGGGCCAGGCTACATCGAAATTACTCGGTAGATGATTGGAAAAAGGTATTTATTTAAATTGAATTTTCAACATATCATTTTAGTAAATAAACTTATATATTTGAATTAAACTTAAATTTTCATTATTTTTCAGGTCATCTTTAGTGATGAGTGCCGGTTAGAAGCCGTGACAGAGAGCCGTCGATTCGTCAGGAGAGCACCAATGGAACGTTACAATGAGGCCTGTGTGGTAAAAGTTATCAAACACCCCCCTGCAACAATGATATGGTCATGTATTATTAACAATTTACCTGGGCCGTTGTTTTTCGTGGAAGGAACAATGAACCAAAATTCCTATAAGCAGGTCCTCGAACGAATTTTATTGCCCTTCTACCATACACTCGACCCAACAGAAGGTCCATACACCTTCATGCAGGATGGGGCACCTTGCCACCGGGCTAAATCAATAATAAAAATTTTGTCTAACAAAAATCTGCCTTTGCTCCCCTGGCCTGGAAATTCTCCGGACCTTAATCCTATAGAAAACGTATGGAGCATGTTAAAAAATAAGGTTTACTCATTTCCAAATACGACAGTAGACTGTCAAAAAAAAAATATTCAAAAAAATTGGTCAGAAGACGAAGAAATAAAAAACATAATAAAACAGTGCATTTTAAGTATGCCAAAAAGAATTGAGGCAGTTATTTCTGCCAAAGGTGGAAATACTAAATACTAACTATATTTATATGAAAATATATGCATAATTTAAGCGTAATAAAGTGTTCATGTGTAAATAAAATTCAATGTTGTTTTATTTAAGGTTTTCTCTGAGTTATTCCTGTTTGAATTGAGAAATTGCGTGAAATTCTGCGTGGCCCTAATTCATTGAGTAGATACTGTATATATATATAATGTGAAAAATATTTGCATTTATATGTATTTATATATATATTTATATAAATATATGTATATATATATATATATATATATATATATATATATATATATATATATATATATATATATATATATATACATATATATATATATATATACATAAATATATATATATATATATATATATATATATATATATATATTCATATATATATATATATATATATATATATATATATATATATATATATATATATATATATATACATAAATATATATATATATATATATATATATATATATATATATATATATACATATATATATATATATATATATATATATATATATATATATATATATATATATATATATATATATATATATATGTTGGGTTGATGCAAAAGTTATGACCGTTTTTTATGATCCCAGGTAAAAAAAAATTTTTTTCATAAATTATGAATAGTATCTTCTTTTTTATGATTCCATTGTATAAAGGATGCTTTCCCTCTACTTTCTATTCAGTTTTGGCCTAGCTAGAGTACAGTAATGACCCGTTGTATTTTTTCAAAATGTCGCTCGATAAAGTGCATTTACGTCATTGTTTACTTTATGAATTCCATAAAGACAATACCGCGAGTGTGGCAACCAAAAACATTTGTGAAGTGTATGGAGCAGATGTCATCAAAGTCCGACAGGTACGAAGTTGGTTTACAAAATTCCGATCTGGAGATTTTTCACTCATTGATAAACCACGTACCGGGCGGCCATTGAAGTCTGATGACGACAAGTTAAAAGTCATAATTGACACCAATCCACGTCTAACCATCAGGGAGATTGTGTCAATGATGGGAGTCAACCAAACAACCGTATTAAGATATTTGAAGCGTATGGAAATGGTTTCGCGGTACGACGTTTGGATACCTCATCAATTGTCGGCTGCCAATTTATTGGATCGTGTTTCAAGGTGCGTTGCTTTGAGTGCTAGACAAAAGCATGAACCTTTTTTGCATCGTTTGGTGACGGGAGATGAGAAATGGGTCGTGTACAACAACGTGACAAGAAAAAGACATTGGGCTATACCTGGACAAGCCCCATTAACAACTTCGAAGGCCGAAATCCATAAAAAAAGATATACTTTGTGTTTGGTGGGATAATAAGGGTATTGTGTATTTTGAACTCTTGGAACACGATCAAACAAGTACAACAGAACGATATTGTCAGCAATTATCCAAATTGAACATGGACCTTCAAAAGGATAGACCAGAATTGGTAAACAGAAAAGGTGTAGTGTTTAATCACGACAACGCGCGACCATATGTGGCTATGATGACCCAACACAAGCTTAATGAGTTAAACTGGGATGTTATCAAGCATCCACCGTATTTTCCAGATCTTGCTCTTTCTGATTTTCATTTATTCCGATCACTGCAAGAAAAATTAAATCATGAAAAAATTTATACAATAGAGCAGGTAAAAACATCCCTTACTTCATTTTTCGCAACAAAATCCACGGAATTTTTTACTACTGGTATTAATAAGTTAATAGAAAGATGGGTGAAGGTTAAAAGAACTGGTGGAAATAATAAAATTTATTAAATAAATAATACATATAAAAATAAAAAATAAAAAAATTATATGTAAAAAACGGTCAAAACTTTTGCATCAACCCAATATATATATATATATATTCATATATATATATATATATATATATATATATATATATATATATATATATATATATATATATATATATATATATATATATATATATATATATACATATATATATATATATATATATATATATATATATATATATATATATATATATATATATATATATATATTTATTTATATATATATATATTTATATATATATATATATATATATATATATATATATATATATATATATATATATATATATATATATATATATATATATATATATATATATATATATATATATATATATATATATATAAATATATATATATATATATATATATATATATATATATATATATATATATATTTATATATATATATAAATATATATATATATATATATATATATATATATATATATATATATATATATATATATATACATACAAATACTTAACTAACTAAATACTTAATATCTGCATCCGATGATGTATATGGCACTGTATCATATAAACGCAGTGTTGTGTTGATCGTTAACACATAAAGGAAAGGTGATGAGCCCTACGATTCAACTACCATTCCAGGGTAATATTTAATAAACAGAATGAAACATTACTTTTATGCATTTATTTTACCCCCCCTGGGAATCGAATCTGGGACCTCCAGTACGGTAGCCGAGTATTCTGAGTATTACACTAAAAAGGTGGAGAAAAAATACCACATGTATATTATAGTATTTATTGTTGACTATACCATATGTATACTTTATTATTGTAGGAAGCGCTGAAGCAAATGTGTAATAAATAATGGACGTATTTCACGAGAATATCGGTGATCATAATAAAATAAAAAATTACGCGATGCATTATTCATTAGTTTTTAAAATCATGCTTAAAGTTTCCTGGAAAAATAATGTCGGGTTTTTTGTTCATATTTTGTTTTTGGTGTAATTAATAAATGTCAATAAGCAATTTATTACTTCTAAGTCATGTGCCGAATTCATATTCATACAAGAAAGATATAAATTATGTATTTTTAGACGGCCAGATATTCTTAAAAATTAACACCTTTGATTTTTGTCGCCTTAAGTGTTAATAAAGCAATAAACGCGCAAAATGTGTGAAGATTAATCATAAGCATATTATGCATAAAAACAAATATCGCTCACTCCTTTCAAGAACGTCATAAATAAAAAAAATTGTCCATTTTCAGTTATGCATGTTTTCGGAATGCCCAGAAAATGTACTATATCCCAACAAAAGCGGCATATTTTTATCTTAATATTTACCCGCTACAGGGCAGAAAGTATTGTTTTTGCATTTTTAAGAAAAGGTATTGTTTCATTATTTTTTTAAAATATACTAGTTATTTTTCAAATGGAGAAAAAATCTTCAGGTTTTACCTAAAAAGATCTGTTGCACAGTAAAAAGTTCAATAAGTGGTTTGATATTTATTTTTAATACATTGTTAAATACATTTTAATATATTTTTAAACTTTAAAAACGTTCTCGTTAGATTATCGAGTGACATGAGAAACTTTGGTCGTAAAGACTAACTTATCATGGTATGTTTTAATAGTCTTGTCCCTAAATACTCATACATTAAGATTTTAATGTTAAAAAAAAAATGGATGACATAATTTTTTTCTGACAACGGTTGTGCGATAATTTTGTCAATCTCAACATAGATGACGAAGAATATGGAAGTCTGGTCATTTATAGGGCTTACGACTTGTGAAATGATCACTTTACTTACGTTCACCAATTCAAGCATTCGAACCACGCATACAAAATAAAAGAGTCTCTGCTTAATAAAAAGTTTCCTCGATCCAACATAGATGGCTGTTGTAAACTTACATGGACTGTATCACAAGATTGATCAATATATCTAGGAGTTTGTAATTTAGAGAAGTGTGGTAAGTTAAAAATTTTAAGTAGTGCAATTGTCAATCATCGGAAGAATTGGTGAATGTTACACGTGTGTAAAGTAATCACTTAACCAAGCTTATAACAGGTCGTAACCCCTGAATGTAAATGCTCAGATTCCCATATTATTCTTCATCTGTGTTAAGATGTCAAAAAATTTATGAAACAACAAAAAATGTACAAATTGTATAAAATTTAAGAAATGTATAAAGCGGAGATAATTCAGATTTGTTAACAATTATTTAGACACACTCAAAATGTTTTGGATCTTATATTTCATTGTTTCCAGCCAGTTTACCTTTGATCAAATTAAAAATAGTATTTTTTTGTTTAAAATTCATTAGCAATCTACATTGACGAGGAGCTCAGCAAGCTGTTCTCCGACGTGACCATCGCTCAGGGAGGCATACTGCCCAACATTTTGGTCACTCTCTTGCCCAAGAAGATCAAGAAGGCAAAGTAATACCTCGGATAAACTTTTCCCCCCAGACTCTATCTCCTCCACGCTCCAAAACGATTGAAAATATTATATATTTTTATTATCTTTCGTCATCATCATAACTTTATTATTCTCGTCTTAATAAGCGCCTTTGAAGAAGTATTTTATAAAAATGTCACTTTCTTAATTATCAACAATATTTCTTAATTATCACTTAAAAAAAAAACAAAGAATGTAAGTATTCAAAATACGAATATACTAAAATACATATTTTTAAAAACACTACTCTTCTATCATATTAACATGTTTCTTGCTTTTTTTGTCTAGCCTCTTAGCGTCAGTAAACAATAAATAACATCTGACATTTTTATTGTTTCATATGCAAACTAACATTTTAAAAAATAAAACACATTTTCACACTTATGCCCTATACTCACAAAAAATATGTGCGCAAAAACATAAAAACTCGGTCCAAAGATCACTACCTTATACGAGTATACATATAATTAAAGTAAATATATAATTTGCCTTTATGATGTCAGTTTGTACGACTGTATAGGGAGCTGTGATTATTACCGATATGTTCGTCGAGATATATGTCACCATCGTTGACAGTGGTGTCCCAACAACCTGGAAAACGTCCCGATACTCGTAAAAAATGCTACAAGCATGAGAAGCGTGAGAATATGATAATAGAGAAAAGTTAATTCTTTGAGTATGTCAACCCTATTTACCAAAATTAGGTATCGAAAAAAGTCGCAAAAAATCGATATTTTAGTAGCATTGAAGGCAATAAAAAATCCGACGCTATGGAAAACCTAGATACCGGTATATGTCTATATATACGATGTCTAGGATTACTAAAAGCTGTCCTTGTATCTTTCTATTAGATTTTTTTTAATTTCACTTTTGCTATTGTTTTCATAAGAAAGGGAAAAAAACGATTCAAAATTTGATGATAAAACTGTTTAATACTACGGTTTACACTAATGCACTCGAAAAAACTATTTTATAAAAATTTTGGAATATGGTAAACGGTAAGAACAATAGGAAAGATTCATTCTATGGCTTTTTTACGTATCATTTGACAATATATCGACGTATCATTGATAAAAAGTATTTTTGTTACTACGGCATAAAACATAAAAATACGAGCATATATGGTATAGGTACTATTTGTATTTCTAATATTTCTAATTCTCTTATTCCGCAGTTTTGGTGCTAATCAATGAGAGTATTTCTACTTCATATGCACTTTATATGTATATATATGTATATATATACATATATATATATATATATATATATATATATATATATATATATATATATATACATATATATATATATATATATATATATATATATATATATATATATATATATATATATATATATATATATATATATATATATATATATATATATATATATATATATATATATATATATATATATATATATATATATATATATATATATATATATATATATATATATATATATATATATATATATATATATATATATATATATATATATATATATATATATATATATATATATATATATATATATATATATGTATATATATATATATATATATATATATAAATATATATATATATATATATATATATATATATATATATATATATATATACATATATATATATATATATATATACGTATAAATATATATGTATATAAATGTATGTAAATATATATATGTAAATAAATGTATATAAATATATGTATTCCCGGGCTCGATACCCAGGGGGGTCAAATAAATATAAGTGATTTTTTCACTGTAATATTAATTCAATATTACCCTGGACGGGTACCTGAAGCGGAGGGCTTATCACCTTTCCTTCATGTGTAAACGATCAAGAGAACTGCGTTGATATGACGCAGTGCCCTATGCACCATTGGGGTGCGGATAAGGGTTTTTTTTATTATAATTTATAGTTATATGCAACAGTACAGCACATATACATATACAGTGGAGACAAGAGCCGACACATTTAGAACCAAAAATCTACTTTATTTATTAGTATTATATATATATATATATATATATATAAGTACTTACAAATAGTACCTACATAAAACAGTTCTACCACCAGATGTCGCATGCGTCGCACAGAATTAAACAAAAGAGATCCGATATAAAAAATATAATATTATTAACTGTCAGAATCAGATAGATATAAAAATTATTGTAAAGATTAATTGAGAATAAACTTTTAGTGTCGTTTCTTTAATTACAAAGCAACACATTGTTTATTTTATTATTATACACCCACTTTACATATTATTTACACCCAATTTATAAAGAAAAATATTACCACGTTATAAAACGACAATTTTGTTAATTGGAAATGGATTATGAAACATTAGATGTATAAAAACAATTACTACAATATGTTCGGAGTGAGAGAGAAAAATTAGAAGATGATCAAAGAAAACGATTAGAAGATAATCAAAGAAGACGTGGAAATCTAAGAACTAGTGATAAAATTAAAGATCAAAGTCCATGTAAGATTTGTGAAAATTTAAATAAGGGAACTCGATATCACCCTGAAGCAACGTGCTGGTTTAAAACAAAGGAGGATGATAAGATTAAGAATAAAAATGAAGACATACAAATAACACAGAAACAGTGCTTGAAAAATGAAAATAAAAATAAAGTAGAAAAAACTTCTACGAAAGATAAAATAAAATATACTCCAGGAAAGAAGAATTTAGAAGTAGATTGTCTAAGCAGGAATCCAGTATTAAACTCGAATGAAAATGCAGATGAACAATTAAAAGTTGTAAATTTGGTTAAATTAGAAGATACTTTAAGAGATCAGAATAAAAATGAAGGAATTCAAAAGAAAAAAACAAATGGATTGAAAAAAAACTGTGTCTACTTTAAAGGGGTCAAGAATGAAAAAAAAAAGAAAGAAAAAAAAGAACGGAAAAAAGAAAAAAACAAGAAAGAAAAAAAAAAGAAAAAAAGAAAAAAAAGAAGGAAAAAAAGAAAGAAAAAGAAAAAGAAAAAGAAAAAAAAAACTTTATCACATCACTAAACTTATACCAGTTTCTTCACTACAAGGAGATGATCCGGAGAAGGAGGAGTGAAAATTTTACTGTGAATTTTCTTCTCCAAGGGGGGAGATGTAATAAAATACCTAGGTACCTACCTATACATTTTATTAAGTACTTACAAATAGTACCTACACAAAACAGTTCTACCACCAGATGTCGCATGCGTCGCACAGAATTAAACAAAAGAGATCCGATAGAAAAAATATAATATTATTAACTGTCAGAATCAGATAGATATAAAAATTATTGTAAAGATTAATTGAGAATAAACTTTTAGTGTCGTTTCTTTAATTACAAAGCAACACATTGTTTATTTTATTATTATACACCCACTTTACATATTATTTACACCCAATTTATAAAGAAAAATATTACCACGTTATATATATATATATATATATATATATATATATATATATATATATATATATATATATATATATATATATATATATATATATATATATATATATATATATATATATATATATATATATATATATATATATATATATATATATATATATATATATATATATATATATATATATATATATATATATATATATATATATATATATATGTATATATATATATATATAAATATATATATATATATATATATATATATATATATATATATATATATATATATATATATATATATATATATATATATATATATATATATATATATATATATATATATATATATATATATATATATACATATATATATATATATATGTATATATATTTATATATAATTGCAACAAAACGCTAACCAAATGACTTATTTGATGCATATTATTATAAAATACATTATTTTATTATGAAAAATTAAAATAATTTATCAAGTACCTGAATGTATGAGAAAACAGTACATTATTTAAATTTTGTTTAAACCAGTTGTCTGACTTTGGACCTTGAATGTGTTTTGCATAATTTCAGATTCCTTGGTCATGATTTTGTATTGAATAATAATTAAGCGTGAATTTGCCTTGACTTTTCATTCATCAGCCATTATCTAAGTAAATGTGATAATAATATTGCCAACTTCAATATTACCTAATCAAGAATTTGTAATAATACGTAACAGAATACATAGAATTCCTTGAAATTTATGAATATTCCAATACAATAACACCCAAAGTTCCTTTAAACAATCACTTTCATGTATCATCAATATTTATACACTGAATGTATGTTTGTAGAGTGGAGTTAATATAATTTAAAACATATAGGTAAATAAAATTATTCTTCTTTTTCTTTTTTGTTCAAACCGGTTTATTTGTCGCGTGTTAAATAAAATAGGGCTTCATGCGATATAAAATTCCAGCTATAGAGATATGTAGATGGTGGACAATCTCTTTATCTCTATAAAACGACAAGTTTCTCGTATTTTTGTACTTCGGGTTTTATCCTTTATTTGTTTTACAGCTTTGGATGAATTGATGAATTTTGATAAAAGTATAATAATTCTTTATTTATAGATTTGGCGTTTAGTTTGTAGAACACCATTTTAATTTATATATTTAATATTTGATATTAAAATCAAATACTGATTTTTCGAGTCTACTTATTTGTATTTATAATAATATTATAATTGTGATAATTGTTTCGCCCTTGCATTTTCAAACGAATGTGAAGATAAAATGGACCGATGGTCTTCATAGAGCTCTACAATTCTAGGTAAGTACTTAAGTAATAGTTTTAATAGTAATAATTTTAATAGTTCAAAGTAAAAGTGCAGTAATTAATTTACGGGAGAAAACAATAGTTATGGGGCATATAGATGCCTATATTTATATTTCTTATATACTTATAGAAAAAATCAGTGTTTGATTTAAACATTTAAATATGACGATAATAATTCTCCATAAAATTCATTTAAAAAAAGCTACATACAATATTCGAGCAACATTTTGCAGTAAAAGGATTATGAAGTATAAAATTGAACAGTCTCATTGCACTGACATTACCTTCCATACAGGGACTTCCTGTAATTCAAGGTTGGATCACTAAAGTCAAGGGAGAACAACGACTCTCTTTACTTGCAATTTATATAATTAATCAATAATTATAAGCTTTTTTCACACATGTTTTATTTGAATAGTAGCCTGGTAACATCGTTACATATAAAATAAAATAGACGTATAAAAAGCGATTCAGTTGTTATTTAATTTTGTATATAAAATGCAGTTTCATTGTGCAATTTCACATATAGATGACAACATCTGTAGTTCTCGAAATAAGTCGCATATATTGTCATTTAAAAAACTCAATAATGGTGTGATTTATGAACAACTGTTGTATTTTTATATTTAACTAATGTTTTCTACAAATTATATTTGATTTTGGTTTTGTACTGACATTTCCTGGTGTAACTGCATTTTATATATAATAAAATAACAACTATAAAGACCAGTGATCATTGTTACTACATCATCAGGCTGATGATATCGGTAACGTCGAAACCCGGTCACTGGTCAAATAAAATATACGCGGAAAAAAGAATGTATTTGTTATTTTACTATACAATAAATTATATTATTATACACTGTTAATTACTAGTCAAACTTATAACTCGTATGCGTGAGATGAGTTTCAATCATCAATTGTTACTAGTAAAAATACCGGAACTGTCATTTTGATGGTTAACATATTCAAATTTATTGTCCTTTTCCAAATACGCACTGTACGAATTTATTCTTTTGTTAAATTGAATAAATGAAATTTTGAAGCCATGGTCAAAAAACAAATTTTATTTCATGTTAGCATTCTTAAATATAGATTCATAACACGCCTTTAAAGATAACAGTCGTCAATGCTATGATTGATGTTAATTTGATGACTATAGATACAGATTGTCAAAATTCTTTTGAAGAAACGTTTTGTACCCTAAGATAATTAGGTTTATGAAAATGTCGTATCATATTACTGTTAAACCTCTATACTCCTCATCAATTTGTTCCCGGAAGCTTGACAATACACTGACTAAATATCGAAAACTCTTCAATTTGGCATTAAATGCATTTTAAATGGCCCTCAGGAACTTGCCACATTTTAACCATTTCGACCCAATTTTATTTTTTCGCCCCATAGATGGCAGCCCTTTCTCGACCCTTTATTAAAGGACTCCATTGTTACATTTTCTGGTACATTCAATCATTTTCATTGATCTCCTATTCAATCCACCTTGAATGTGACGTGCATTGGATCATATTTTTAACATCGAAATGTTCCAAATATCTGATTAAGAAGAATGAAGGTTCCAGAAATCTAAATCAGAAATCCAAAATAATACTTCACGTTTAGGTAGGTACAATGTTTCAATGTTATGATGATATCATTAAGTGGAAGCTTTATTTTTCTTGCAATTTTTGTGTTTTTCTGAATAAATTAAACTGGTTGTTGTCGCAACTCGCTAATAATTAATTTACCTAAAATAATTTTGTATTGAGTTTCTTGACAAACGATGCTGGTTTAAAACTAGTATCTCTGGTTAGGGTGGTTCGCGATCTAAGGCAGTTTCATGGATAGACCACAAAGTGACTGGCGAATCAATTAATGGATGAATGTACCAATTTTGATATTTTGAATTATATTGATTAAGTGTTCTCTTAATTGAAAGTTACGTAAAGGAAATTGGTGAGTCTTTTGCCTCAAGTAAAAAATTCTGGGTAAAACGTAAGAAATCTTGTATATTAAATTACTTAGTATTCATTCGACCCTACCGAAAATTTGAACAAAGGCATCATTCATGGCAACCAATCGCGCATACCACTATATTATGGAAACAGCATTGGTTTTACACGCTTCGCAGTAATTTTTTTTATCAAACTAACCTCAAAAAAAAATGTTTTAAAATACAAATGTTGACTTTATTGTTCTAAGTTGGCTTCAAAATAATGTAATTATTGGTCTGATTAATAATAAAATAATGAAATGATTTTTTAAATTTATTTAATAATTAAGATAGATTTTACTGTAGTTATATATGAAATGTATAGCATAATATATTCTTATAAAAATACCTGATTTTTTACTAAAGATACTTCAAAGAAAGAGAAATCAAAAATTCATTTTCAATAAATACTAAATAAGACAAAATTGCCACCATTTTAGCCTGACTTATACTTATTTTATTTTGTTTTATTTGATTTCATATATTTTCTTTAAATACCAAATAAAAAACATTATTTAAAAAAATTGGTTTCGGTATTCAATAAGTTAAATAAATATTTTTTTCGCCTGTAAATATATTTATATTACTGAAAAAGCCATCAAACATATATAACCAATAATTTAACATAGTTACGAACTTTAATAGTAACGTTTTTATTTTCTAATTTCTTATTAATAATAATAACGACTGGTCGAATCTGAAACCGCCTTAACAAATTTGGCAAATTTCGGTTTATACATAAATACGCGTAACCCTGAAAATCGGTTCATTATCTCTTAAGACATTGTGAGAGTTTCAGTGAAATACTCCGCGAACCGATTCTTCAAATAAATATAAACAAAAATGAATTCCCTTCGAAAATTTTCATTATTTTTAGTACTTCTATCAGTCTTAGTAAATAAAATAAGTGGCGAACTACGTAAGTACCCTATATTTAATAATAATTTTGTTTTTTCTCCCTAATTTAAACAACGTAATGAATATATCAATTTAATTTATTATGTTCAAAATTATAACGCTTTTTCTTCAAGAGTATTTTAACAAAAATATTTTTATCACACCAAGTTGTTTAAATACTTTTCAATTTTATGGAAATCATTTTTATGTCTATAAATTAATATCTGGAATATTCTAATGAAAATAAAATATAAATGCGTTTAAGTGGTCTCAATTTTGTGTTTTTAATCCATCAATATTGTTGTATCATTATTATCGTTTTAAACAAAGAATTTAAAAGACATTAATTTTTTTTCGGGTGTATTTTTGTCAGGTAACCAAATTCACTAAATTAAAAAAGATACCTCACAGAAGGTAAAATCAACCTCAAATTTACGTTTCGATTTCAGTGGTTAATTTAAGAATTATGTTTTTTCAACCACATACAAAACTAAAAAAATACAGTTTTTTTAAATACATTTTGAATTTAAGAGAGATAAGATCTTTATATAAATATGTCGATAGATTGTAACGGGAATTTTCAGTGGATAATTCAAAACATTTTTAACCACTAAATGTGATTTAAAATCTTTAATTTTTTTTTATCGGCTTTGCATCTTCACATCCATTATAATGATACGTACAAAAACTATTGAATTGATAATGTAAGAATAATTTATTTGGTTCAAAGATCAAAAATTTTGCATTTTAAATAAAATGTTTTGTTCAGGATCGTAATATGTTTTCTTGTGCTTTTTTTCTTTTTATGATTTTAGAAATAAAACAGAAATAACTAATGACTCACGACCACCGACGTCATTCAATTAACCAGTAACTTTGTATTTTGATTTGTTTTACAGCTAGTTATATCAAGGCATGTTCCCGATCGGATCCAAAACTCAACGAATGTGCCCTAAAGGTAGCTCAAAGTTCGGGCAAAACATTTTCAAAGGGAGATCCTTCTAACGGAATTCCACCCCTCGATCCGATCATGGTGAAGGAAATCAAAACCCTCGGTGGAACTGGCTCAAACAATCTAAAGATCACGCTTACCGATAATGTCCTCACGGGTCCTGGCGATCTGGCCGTTAAAAAGATTTCGTAAGTATTCAAAAAATATTTTATGCGTTAATAATAAAACTGAAGGTTTTGAATTGCGTCAATTTTTATAAAGACTCGAGGACATGTGCATGCCAACCAAAAGATAAAATCACATATTTATGACTCTATTTTATTATAATTAACTGTTTTATCAATGAATATGCATTTAACGATAGACAATAATAGTGTTATTAAAATAACCAGTTCAGCATTCAAATTTTGTTGCAAAAATTATATAACTAAATGAGTTGCAAATTATTTGCAATTTATTGATTATTTCAGCCATTAACATGCTTCACATTTAAAAACACAAGTGCAGGATTACTTTAAAATATGTTAATTTCTAAGAGTTGACTGTTTGAAGTAGTTTTCTACTACTATGATACTGCAGCGAATTTTGAAAAAAAAATACTTCTTTAATATTCATACATAATTACTTAATTTGTTTTTTAAGATTCGATCATTTAAAGCTAAACACGCCAATCAGTGCATAAACTTCTTTCCGTGATACGTTTATCTAGCTCCTGATATTTTTGACATCAATAACTTAAGCTGAAAACAACCAAAAAACAAAAAAAAAATTAACGAATACTATCTCAATTGCCGAAAAAATGACACTTACCTATTAGTCACATCTCTATCTAATAACCTTGGAGTCACCCGTGAAAAGTTATTTAAAAAAAATATAAACCGTTGTCAAGAGACGCATCACTACACAAAAAATATTGTCTTAGTCATTGTACGTACATATTTACTTTCTCATACTGTTTAATTGTCTAGTCCAGGGGTATAAACGTGTGGCTCGCGAGCCACTTGTGACTCTTTAAGAAATCTGTATGACTCTTTCTTGGTCAAATTCAAAATAATATTTTTACAGAAATTTTGATCATTTTTTTCATATTCTGTGCATATTAGTTTTCAGTTTGGTTGGGTAAGAAGGGATGGTGTCGTTTAAGAACATATGAACCCTCATAAAACCTTTCTCGTGTAAACATTGAAAAGAAAACAACCTTTTAACCACATTACTTTCAATCATTTTCATATTCAAATGCCAATGAAAGGCTCTTTTAAAATCAAAACACACCTACATATTTATGCGCAAAAAAAGTATCTCTGATTTAAAATCTGTTACTTAAAAAATATAATCTATATTTGAAGCAATAACTTTGTGATTTACCATTTTTTAATCAAAATAAAACTTAAAATCGCTATAAATGTTTTATTCCAACTTAATTACAATGTCAACCAGTTTCGAAGCTTACCGCTTCTTTTTCAAGACTGATTTATACTTTATAAAGCTATAATAAAATATCTTTACTGATTTAAAAGTTATAATTTGATTAAACTTAAAAAATACTTGCAGATTCTTTTAAACATTCAATAAATTGAATTAAATAATTGTAAATTTCCCAATCGTTTTGCTACTCACTTTGGCTCTTTTGGTCCAAGAGGTGGCCGACGCCTGGTCTAGTCGGCACATTGAAGTTTCAAAACTCAGTGAAATATATTCATACCAAATATAATACCTCTACATATGAATGTAGACCATAACTAGCGAAACATTTGCAAAGTAATAAAGTTGAGGCTTCACGATCCAGTTTAATTAAATACATAGTAAAGTAAACTCATAATGTCCGGATGTCGCCAAACTCATTTACTGTACGATATTTTAGTTGGGCAAGACGTGATTAAGATTTTAAACTTTGTATGCACTTAAAACTTTAATGTTCAACTACTGCACGTTGATCAAAATATGTAGCTTGGATAAAATTTCCTTAAAGTACCTACGATTATTTTTCCCAATATTAAAGAGGTTTTATCAAAAAGTGTTTGTTTATTCATATGAATTATTTTACTAACAGGGGTACGTAGAGAGAATAGAACACCACACCGATTTGCCTTTTTAAACAACCTTCGCTTCTTCCACATAAATGCATCTCCTCATACATATCCGTGATTATTTAGACTCCTAACCTGACCACCTCCAAGTATTTGAAATACTTGTTCATCCCAAGTTTTTGTCGGTCGTCTTCCGCTTCTATTTCGAACCTCATTAATTTATGTTATTGTTCTTTATTCACTTATTCGACTCACACGCCCAAACCATCTCAACACAACGTACACGCTGATTATTCCGACTCCTGACCAACGCTTTCAAATATTTGAAACACTTATTGAAAATTTCCATAATTTTCAAACATCTTGTTTGAAAATTATGTGGAATGAATCGAAACGCGTGTCACAATAGATTTTAAGAAATAATGGTATTTCCTAAGTAAAACGTTAATTAAAAATGAAATACCACAAAGTGACTGCCAAATCATTTAATAAAATTAAATTTGATATCTTGGGATTTCCCTTAACTTAAAAAAATGCCGATCTTTGTAATATACCTTATTTTTATAATATTCTGTAAAAACGGGTTTTTTGGCATGCGAGGTTTTTGTCCCAAAATGTTTAATTATTGAAAAAATAATACCCATATGTCATGTAACTAATGGTATGTTGATGTTGGTATGTTGATGGCGACTTTTAACATTTTTCACACTAAAATCATCCGAGTAAATAACAAAACTCTTGTTCGATCTTGGTTGGAGAATTTGTTTTCTTGTGCTGATTCTTTTAGGCTTCATTTTTTCTCTTTGGCTGATTTGAAATAAGAAAATCAGATATTTTATCAATTTTTTATTATTATTTATAGGGTTTTGTTATTTTAGAAATTTATCGCAATTAAACCTCATTTTCCCCCATTGTATCAATCTGAGATTTTGCATACGTATGTGTTTATCCGCTTCCGTAGTGTAATGGTTAGCGTGTTAAGCTACCCTGGTTCAATTCCCAGGGGGGGTGAGAATAAATATTAGTGATTTTACACTCTAATCTTTTTTTAATACTTCCTTGGACTGATCCCTGAAGCAGTGATTACCTTGCATTCATGTTAGTTGTGATCAAGATAACACTGCGTCAATACGACGCAATGCCATATGCACCATTGGGTGTGGATAAGGGTTAGGTTAGGTTAGGTTAGGTTAGGTTGCCATATGCACCATTGGCCATATGCACCATTGGGTGTGGATAAGGGTTAGAAGAAGAACGTGTATTTTAAAATTAAAGGACAAATTGAAAAAATGTATTGTTAGAACTATTGCCTGTTTTTAATACTGTATACACAGAATTATCAAATGGTAAATATAGACTTGACAACTTATTTTAAACGAACAACCATTTCATCGTTTGACCAATTTGTATTAATCATTTAAATAAACGTATTATTTATTTATTTGGCATTTGCTTTATGGGATGACATGTTGATAATTTTTTTAATTAAACACTTGAATCTACCACTTTTTGAGTTTTATTTCATTACACAAGACTAGTTTCGAAAACAACTGTAGTCTTCGAAACTATAATGGTCGTGTGTGATGAAATAAAACACAATAAATGGTATTTGACAAATACTTTATTTTGAAAATAATAAATAAACGTACATTATGTGTTGCTGTGTGTTTGTTTAAAAGCGTTATATGTATCAATTGAGCAAAGGGTGTTTCTCCAAAAAAATATTCTAAATTATGCATCCAAATGATCATATTTTCATATATTTTTTTAACGATATTGAAAATTGAATATTGAGGTATGTCATTCATTTTAAATAATAAATGTTTTAATTGGTTGAATACAAGACTATATGGAAAACGACATACAAAGTAAAAACCAGCCAAGGGCAGGTCGTGAAATTTATAAATGCCTCTCACCCCAACAACGTCTTATTTTCTATTAAGATAACAATCGATGTATTTATGTTATCACTTATGTTTGTGACAAGTGAATAAGTGTTTAATTTTATTGTTTCACAAACGATGCCCCGAGGTATGAGTCGTATTACCAATAAATATTTAACGTGTTATACAGGGTAATTACGAACATCTGTATGTTAAATTGGAGTAGAAACATAAACAGGTTGTTCGGAAAACATTTTGAAGGTTAAGGGAAAATTACGAAGGTTAATTTCTGTAAGAGTTCAAAAAAATCCATGTTTAAATCGACATCGATAATATAATTCATGTAATTTACCATCCCATGTAAATTTTCTGTGTGATATTAAAAATCAGATTATCTTTTGAAGTGCTTTTATTTCAGTAAATACTTACTGCTCTGAAATATGTGTAAATTATATTATTTTTTATTCGGCTTATGGAATGATATCCAGATTTTTTTTTTTAAATTTATAAACAAACAAAAAAACACTCTTACAATCACCTGTCGACGAAAACAACTGTAGTTTTCGCAACTATAATGAAATAAAATTGAACAAGTGGAATTATATAGTATTAATTAATAAGTCCGCTCGGCTACCATTCTGGAGGTCCCGGGTTCGATTCCCAAGGGGTGTAAAATAAATATAAGTGATTTTTTTACTGTAATATTTATTCAATATTACCATGGACTGGTACCTGAAGCGGAGGGCTGATCACCTTTCCTTCATGTATAAAACGATCAAGATAACACTGCGTTTATATGACGCAGTGCCCTTTGCACCATTCGGGTGCAGACAACGGTTTTATTATTAATTAATAAGGATTTATATTAATATCTGAATAAAATAATTTTGATTTTATTGATGTAAAGACGACTAGATTCTAGAACCACATATGATGTTTTCAAAAGGTAAAACAACAAACAATTTTTTGAAATGTACTCTTGATTATTTGTAGTTCTTGAAACAAGTCGTGTTTATATATAAAAAAAAAAACTCAAAAAAGTGAACTTATGCAAGTGCTTAATTTTTTTATTTAAATCATAATTTTATAGCACAAAGTTAATACCAAATCAATAAATATCACAAAAAAATATTTAGAGGGGAATTTTCGTATAAGTCTTGATATTTATAGGGCATACGATCTTGTTGCTTTGGCTGGTTTATGTTATCACTTTATACATAATGCAAAATTGATAAAATTCTGAATTTAAGTAATTTTTTTAATGAAATTATTTAACGATGTTTATTATTGTTTCAGTCGTTCGGCAAAAATAATTTTGTTGTATATTTTATTTTTATTAATTATATTAAAAACAAACACGTGTCTTTGATAGGTTCATGAAGTACATATATTTACGTAACAAGGAAATAAAGTGAAATATTTTTTTTGCATGTGTTTTATGATTATTTTGGCTAAATATGGGGAGAACGTAATTAGTAAATAACCTTCAATACTTACTAAAACCTGTTACCAAACTTGTTTTATTTAACATTTTTTATAAAATATATTAATTACGTATTAAAAAAAATAATTTACAAAAAACAGTTTTAACATTTTCACATTTTTAAACTGGTTTTCTTAGAAACAAAAAAAAATATCAACACAAAATTTTCCAAAACACCAACAAATATTGAACACCAAATTGACACAATGAATTATTATTGTATTACTTTTAGTATAACAAATTAAATCTATACTGAATAAATGTCTAAATAACAGCCAGTAGCTATATAACCGCTGGATGGGCATCATGCTTCTAAATACATTCGCACTATGGGGACGGCTGACTCAAATCGTCCTTAAATTAAATTTTGTCTAATATATGGTAGAATTGACATATAAATTGATTTATAATTCTTGAATTATTTTCAACTTTTTATATTGCTCCATCAATTTATTGTCACACTTTCAATTCGGATGTTTTAAAAAATGTTTTCAAGTAATTTTAACTAAAATAGTAATGTTCATTTTGATTGAGAAGCATTTTTTTTTATTTTTGCCTTTTTTGCACTAAAAATACTTTATTAATTGTTTTTTTCTAAAACCCCTATTTTCTTGATGCAGCCAAAGATTTTTTTACTAATTCTCGCCATCATTGCGGCCAAGAAAGCTATTTAAAAGAAAAATATAATTTTACATGTCCCAAGAAAAAAAACAGTTGTAACAGTATTTAAAAACATGTTCATAAAAAAACATTCACCATTTTTGTTCAAAAACATTCAAACAAAAATGGTGAATAACTTGAGTTGATTTGAGACTTTGAACAAACTAAAATACACATTTTTTTATTATTATTATTTTGCATTAAAAGATTTACATTTACTCGTATGTTATCGAATTTTTGGTAGGATGAATTAACAGATTTCTTTTTTTTTCAGTAGAATATATAATTCCTTTTTGTGAATAAAATTGTCTTTTTTTTAAGGATTGATTTGAATAAACGCAAGTTTAATATTCAACTGTTTGGAGAGATTCTTCTTCAAGCCAATTACGAAATGACTGGGAGAATTCTAATTATTCCTTTA